>NW_017963678.1:0-1874 GCF_001661405.1 Williopsis jadinii
TGAACGTTTAGCCAAGGAGATAAGGCTATACGTTATTGAACCGAGCCACTGAAGAGGCATATCGATCAGCGCTTCAAGTGATAAGCAGTTAGAGTACCCCATGTGATCTGTTGATACGGTTCTCAATCTCCAGACCTCTCAGTGCAAGACAAAGTGTTGTATCTTAAGTGAAACCCTTGAGACTGTCATATTGTCATCTCTAACACTGTTCGTGTGACTTTCACAGCCACTCAAAGCTTTTCAAGTCATTGACGGCAGCTTCATGCGATAAGAAGCAAACGCTCATCCTGAAGCTACCATCTTACAGCGTTTTCAAGCTTAAACTGTCACTGGAATAAGTGTGGTGGTGTAAAGGGGTTTCCCCTTTGCTTTGTTGATGTTTTTTTTTTCTCCACCACAAAAAACTTCAGTGGTGTACGGATGTTTTACGTCAGCTAATGTGAAATAATAGCAACCCACCGACGACAACTACATCACCAACAACCAATGACAACAACAGCTTACATCCAAATCCAATCGACTTCAAGTACACTCAGTAAGGATCTCTATCATATAGAGTCAGCTCCATGCATGTGTGTAGCTTGTTGGAGTAACACAAAGTGGCCATGGCTCGATGATCCGAGCTACAGAAGACCCAATGAGTAACAACAATAGTCGATTCATACTCGTACAAACACAACCAACACCTCGATCTATCGTGGAAGACAGACACTTCACGATGAAGAAAGAGTGCAGCATACTGTGGGGCTCCAAGTAGAGCGTCTGGGAAACCGAGAGAGAGCAGTCATCAGCAGCTTTGTTCATGTCAAAGTTCAGAAGATGAAAGTTAAAAGCGGTAGCTGTGTCCCAGCTTCACAACAAGTTCTTTGACTCTACACCATAGCAGCTATGTTCATTACACATCTCTGAATCATACCATGGTGATTATCCTGTATCAGTCGCCCAAGCTCAGATGCTGAGTCACCGTCCAAAGGTGAAAAGGAATAAAGTGTTGGTATGAGCAAAGTAGACACAATTATAACACCATTGGAGAAATTGAGTCCCAATAACTGTTGAGGTGTACACACATTGGGTGATCTAATTCCCTGCTGATAGCCCATGGGGGTGGTGTTATGGCTAGTGACACATTTAATGGCATGTGTATCTGTCGGTGAATTATTTCATGAGATTCCAAGAGACAAAGTATTGCTAGTCAAGTAGAACTCATGGAGTGTATGAGAGGACGACCGCATCAGATGTTATCCAAACTGACGATCCATAAACCACTGTGGTATATCTGAGGGTTACAACAAAGAGCCATTGGTCTATTAGATTATTGAAGTTTATACGTCTGTAAAATGTAACGTAAATATATATTGCACACTATGTCTTCTGACAATACTAAATCAATGGTTTGGAACATTACCCGATTGCACTTGTAATTTATCAAGCGTTATCTCTGGTATAAGCTCCCGATTACAAACACATACAAAGGATAAGTCCTTTCAGTAGAACCACCTACTGTGTCTGACTTCAAGTTCATAGGTGTTAACATCAAATGACAAAAGACGACCCAGTCTTTACAAGTCCTAATACGTTCGTAGGTATCTGGAAAGTTATCGTGGAATGAATAACTTAGTCTAAAGTCATAATCCTCCACCTCTTTGAAACATTTCGAAAGTATTGAGCTAACTTTGATCTCGGAATCACACACCTTGTGATCCTCTAATGAGAAAAGGAATCCACATGTCTCGCAAATTTTCTGGTTTCCAAGTGAATACCTTGGCTTTGAACCTTGGAATCTACCGATGAATTGAAGCAAAAGTTCTGTGAAGGAACGCTCTTCACATTCACAATAAATCTCCCGTGAAGATGAAATAGAGCTCGACAGCCAC
>NW_017963678.1:3291-15254 GCF_001661405.1 Williopsis jadinii
TAAAGACAGTACCGGATAACAATGTCTTGGGGATATTAGTCCCCTTTAACATCATCTCTGCTCCAGAAGTTGCCAATCCTCTATAGCTAGCATCGTACAACAGGACATGAGCCTCGTCGACAACTATACGTGAAATGACATGGAGATTTCCATCCACAGCCATTGTGGGTTTTGCAAATCGATCCATGAACGAAAGAACAACATCGTCTCTACAATGTTCAAGTTGCAGCAGAACAATGTCATGAGATATCAGAGTATCTGGGATCATGCCATTGCTTGGAAAGTACTTCACAAAGGTAGCCATACCTTTAAACTTCGCCTCAAGCAGTTCTTCGTATTGCTGTAGCAAAGCAACAAAGGGAACAAGTATCACTGTCGTACGCTGCACCCCTGGATGATTCGGATTATGTCTGTGTTTAAAGTGCAACGCATCAGCAGCAGCTGGAAGCAGCGATGCAATCGTCTTCCCAAAACCAGTCTTCAAATTCACCAGAATGGATTGATTTGTGAAGTACGATGTCTCAGATATCCAACATTGCTTATCGCTCAGGTAGTCAAAGTCTTTTCCATATAACATAGTACCAACCGCACGCAATTGGTATGAATCTTTGGTGTTGATAGAGTCATCGATATGGTACTTGAAGGCAACTTGATCAACTAGGGCCTGTGGTGATTCAAAGAGAAAACGCGCCCAACAATCGGCCAAAGCCAAAATAGCGTAGTTCACTTCAGCTGTCTTTGCATATGTGGATAAGCCAGTCTGTACAGAATGGTTTGCAATGAGTTCAATTGGATCTTTGAAGTGAATCAGGGAGTAAGTCCGGCTGTCCTTGGTGATGACTTGACGGTTAAAGTGCATAAGTACACGACGTAGAATCCTTCCTGTCATGCCACTAGCATGAGCTTTACCTTTCGATGGAACATTTCTCGTGAAGAAGTTTCTGATTATAGCAGTCTGCTTACTGCTGCTCAAGATGGCGTCTCCATATAGAAAGATGTATGTGTCAAGCATGTCCCGGATTGTCGGGGAGCGCAGTGGAACAGAGTATTCCTCATCCTTATCAATATCATCAATGTAGTCGTCATCCTCCCCTTCGCTCTCCTCCTGCTCCTCATCATGATGTTCGAGCCCACTCGTTATGTCAACCCCACCAACCATAAGCAAACGTTTCTCTATCTGTCTGATGATGTAGATGTAATAAGCAATTAACTTCAGAATCGGAGTAGGCACTATTCTTACCCGTGCATTTGGTTTGTTCTGAGATGTTCTCGTCTTTGAACCCGCCATAATAAACATCCCATCCTTGAAGAGTGACCGGTTGAGGATCCTCGTATTGCTCCATGTGGCTCTTGCGTATTCACTGCCTCCCGTCGGTCCAAAAACGGATATCAAGAGCAGAGGGAAGATATTATCTATCGCTATTGATTGGAACTCCTTCACCGTCTTCCATGGATTCTTCTTAGCTTCTTCCATCAATGTCTTAGGGAAAGTGGTGAGCTGAAAATCACCACCAAGTGAGGAGAACATCGAAAACCCAGATCCAGATTCCATAACATCTTCTTTCCCATTGCGAAGGATATATTGCCATACTTTATCAACATCCGGAAACTCCAGTGCTGGGTACTTTCTGCACAGACGATTGAGATCTTTCTTGAAAGAACTGATCCCATTTTGAACAAGCGTTGGAAGATACTCTTCTTTGAAATACAACGTACCACAGCGAACACCGTTATCTGAATCAGTTATCAAACTAAGTGGCAGTCGTCCTGATACCACACATTGCTTGGAAAGATATCTTATGTGTAAGAGTGTCTCAAATCTCGGAAGTCTTTGTCTTGACGTGTTAATAAAGTGTTGAAATGTCTCGTTCTCGGTGTCGTCGTCAAAAGAGCTTGAAATCAACAGCTTGGTAAAATTGACAACGGCATCCATTCGCCGGGCCTGCAACGAGGTTTTCTGTAAATCAGTTACGACAAACTGGTTACATCTATCGGACTCATCTTTTGGAGCAAGACCTACCAGCAGAAGTCCACAGCTGTCCGAATACAGTTCCACGTTTCCTGGGTCAACCATCATAATGCGTGTTGCCTTAGCAAGAGCAAGTGTCACTTCAGTCTTATCATAGAATCCAGTAGTGGCAGCAGAGTAGAGCACGCTCAAATAATTGGAAAGATCCGCATTGTAATTGAGCCTCTCCATAACAGACGCCGAACTCATTAGACCACACATATTGCAGATCCACTGCTTGAAGACGTTGACGTAAGCTTTCTGAGTAGAGTCCGTCACTTCGTTGAGCCAAAAGGGTGAATCCTTTGTAGTAGTTGAGTGTTCCGATACCCTTGAGTCCCTCACAAAGCAATGTCTTCTATCCTTATGATACTTGAGAGCGTATTCGTAAATGTCATTTGCCAACTTCATAAGAGAAGATTCATGCAACCACTGTTCTCTGAAATCCATCAAGCAGATCAGAGGATTCTCTTCTTTGAAGCCATTACATCTCTGAACAAAATCGATGATCTGCGACTCGTCGATATGCGCACATGCTTCTATCTGATGTTTAGGTTCGACCCCTTGCTGCGCATCACCACTTCTCAATTGTGGCATGGGAGATAATGGATAAGTGACAGTTTCGACTGGACCAGGAGCAAAACCATCAGACCGTGCTGATGTTCCCACTTGTATCACTATGTATCTCAGTTGTTGACCAGAGTAGAAACAGTAACCTCTGGATGGGATTGAACGTTTGGGCAATGTTGCACACCCTCTAAGATGTGACCTGGCTCCTGCAACATTGCGATAGCAGAAGGACTTGCAACTGCAACACATACTAAACTCCTCCACCTGAAGACCAGGAATAGTGTCACTAATCATCACGCAGTTGTATGCTGCAACTTTGAATTGATGGTAGATATTGTTCCCACACCGATCCAAGCAGGCCCGTAAAGCTCTTTGAGTGGGTTTGGATATCTTTTTGCTGGAATACGGGTTGATGACACATCCGTTTATAGGGTCAAAGGCAACACCAAAGTCGTGATCAACATGGAACCCCTCCACAACTTCAACGCTGGTTGTTTGATATGTATTATTCATGCTAATGTTTGAAGGTGAAAGCAAACTCAAGATCAAGGGGTTGTTATGTCACTTTCAAATACTCTGTTAATATTGTGCACCAATATGGATCGTAACAAACACTCACAGTTAGATTAAAGAAGTTTCTATACTACCAGGACTGGTTCCCAATAAGTGTTGACTCTATGGCTACCAAGACACTGATAACCATTGTTGATCATGCAGAAAACCTATTTGACGCGTTGGTAACGCGTTGGGCTTTCAACCAAATTCCCAAGTTTTCAAAACCCCCCCGTGTATCACCACCGTATATGGAAATAGCTCCTCGCCCTGTGTAGAATCTCCCCGTAAAGTGATCTCAGCTACAGTGTGAACTTCCCTGAGTTGTAAGGCCACTTAATGCCGCTTAAAGCCATTTACCTCCACTGAAGACTCTCCAAACAGAGAAACATCCGCACATCATTCCAAACCGCCCGGCTATTCTTAAACACTTGGACAAAAATCTTGTCTGCTGATAATACTGTAAAATCACACTTAAACTTGTATTATCTGATCCATTGGCCTAACAGTCGTCTTGTGTAGCTATTTCAAATTGGTTTCAAGAGTTCTGTTTTTCTAAAGTCATACATATACATTATATGACGAATATTCCCAATTCTCAATCGAAGATGTCTGTTTTCAAGAAAACTCCGTGAATTGCTTACATTCTTAAAACCATCACAACTCACGCTACTCTCATGCTAACGACATGATCTTAGTGGCAGTGTGTAATTAACATTCACAGAAATCCAGTGATACATGTTAACCCTTCTAGTCACCCTAATAGATGCACCAAGCGATATCTTTTTAGCAAAAGAGATATTTCGCACCAGGGGGACGTCACTCCCCCATACAAATTTTTGATGTGCGCGACGCAGTATATTGCCCATACCTATAGTCCGGGGTCTTTGATGGGAGCTATGTGATAATTACAGGGCTTGGTGGTGTTTCTTCATTGGTGTCAGGCTATTGTTCGAAGTTTTTGGTCATCTCGAAAGCTAAAGGTTGTTTTTGTAGTTGAATTGTTGTTTTGTGGAGTGCTCTACCTGGACCGTGGATATAATCACTTATCTAACAACTATATGTAGATGCAGATGAGATTATTGCAAGTTTAGCAGATTGCCAAATAGCAGTAGCACCTTCTTTGAAAATGGGTTGGTGTGTTTCAAAGTTGTTTCTAGAGCTGAAAGATCTGAACTTCATTGTTACAGATGTACATAAGAGAATGCAAAAGATGCTTTTCTCTATGCGATCAGCTTTGACTTTAATTGCGTTTACTTGACTTCTACGTCACCAGAGGATGTTACTGTCTACGGTGAGATATGAGAGAATAGGAGTTTTCGCTGGCAACGATTAAGTAACACTTTAAATGACCTCTTCATGTGCTTGGGTCATCTACTTTTTGAGTTTGAAACGTAGTGAACGCATATGTGCAAGATAACGTTATGGAGATGAGCTATTTGGTGTTCAACTTATATTTCTCAAAAGATTGTGACATCACAATGTATTATACAATCAACAACCAAAAAGTTTTTGATACACTTCTCTTGCACTTCAAGTGCCGGCTAAACGTTAGTAGTAATATGAAATAATGATAGTGAGATGATACCTAAGCAATGTGGTGTGAGACATACAAGATAACAGGTTTGTTCGTGAGAACTTAGGAAAGGAGGAAATACGATGGTCCAAAGACTTCTATTCAAACCATAGTGTAAACACTCAAACTGTGATAGTTCATATTCCAGGTTGCTTCGATAAGATATGAAAAAAAGGGGAATAAACTATTGTTCTGCCATAGTTTACAATTCGATTAATTCGGTAATAAACCCGAAACTCAGATCCGAAGGTCGAATAACACAGAGATCGCATGCAAATGCCAATTGAAATGTCTAGTGTTGATTCAGACCTGTGTGAAGCTTTAATCAAGGAGAGGACCTTACCCCGTTGAAATAAGGGATAGAGGTAGTTTTTCCATCAGTTCTTTGAGCCTTAACCTATTCCAATGTCCTAGTTGATCTGCTGTTACAAGTGTAGATCTCCATATCTCTTATTGGAAGACAAAATCTTGTACAATGGATGAAACCATTAAGACTTTGACATATGCTATCTCTAACACTGTTCCTGTGACTTTCACAGTCACTCAAAACCTTTCAAATCATTTGGAATAGCGTTATGTTCTAATTACCAGGACCTCATTCTAGAGCTACCATCCTTCAATGATTCCAAGCTTAGATTGTCAATGGAATAGGAGTGTTGATAACATGAGGTCTCCTTCCGCTTTGTTGATGTTTTTTTCAGCCCCCTGATATTAATGGTATGCGGATGTTTAGAGTCAGCAAAAAAATTGTGAAATCATAACAAGGCATCAACGATAGCTAACTTCACCAACGTTCAATGGCAGTAACAGCTTCCATTGGAAAAAATCGACTTAGAGTACCGTTAGTAGAGCTCTATATCAGAGAGAATTAAACTGTTAGCTATGTGTAGCTTGTAGAGTCAGCACAATGTGGTCATAGCTGGATGACTTTAGGTACAAAAGACACAATGAGTAACAATAAAAGTCAATTCATACCCTTCAAGGTTAAGCATAACCTCGATCTATCAAAAGAGAGATGGCTAGTGGATAATAAAGAAGATTATGTATTGTGTAACAGAAACTAAAACGTTTGGAAAACAGATTGTGCGGAAATCGATAGGTTTAGGTTATGCCATAGCTTAAAATATGACAGTAACAACAAAAGACAATGGCACTCAAGAACCGCAGGGGAGCTTTGAGCTGTTCATGTTTGTTAGACTAGAATTCAGATCTCTTCGAATAACCGTATGGTATTCGTGTTGGGTTATTCTTTGAAATTTGGTGTTGACTCACTGTTAAAATGTGGAATAGAAAAGAACAATGGTATGAACGAAGCACCAAATTTCAAATCACCACAGAAGAAATTGGATCTCCGTAATAGCTCTTACCACCTAACATCCACACCAATTACTCCTAAATGGTAGTACTTTGAAGTTTTATCTCACCTAATTATCTTTTTATGCTGGTCAAAGCAGCTTGGTGCCTATTCTTCAGTTTTGCTTCCTGCATAACCAATTACACCATCTATCCAGGGCTAGTCCCAGATAACTATGGGATAAGAACAGTTTCTCAAGAGCTACACCAGGTTTCTCAAGAGCTACACCAGGTTTCTCATGATGAAACTCAACGAAATGTACTGTTATCTAATGAATTCCGAAATTTTTCTGACAAATCAGTAGCCTTCACCAAAACAACCAAGGCTTTTATCACGACATTCCAACCAATACACAGTTGCTACAAACCACATAAGCGTGTGATTCTAGTATGTTAATACGTGCTTATCTGAAGTATATGACACGTCAAAGAATATTCAGGTGGACGATAAGTTACCACAAATATTCTCCATGTGTTTATGATCAAGGAAATCACGTCGTAAGTCAACCATGGAGTGTGAGAGTCTTCTCATCCAGCATCCGTCAAGTGTCATAAAGCCAAGATCTGAGCTACATCTACGACACACAAATCGGCATCAATTTATACTGTGATCCCAGCTACGGCTCGTATACTTCAAAGTTGTTCCAGAAATGGTTTATTCAAACCATGGAGAAGCATTCTGCAGCAATGGTGATCCTCAAAGATATTCCAGCAGAAGCATCCCCTGTAAACATCCTTAATGTCACTCTTATGAAATATTCTGAGCTCAGTTTCCACAAGGTCTTCGTTGTTCCCTTCGTTCTCAACTGACGAAACAGGTCTTGGTTCTCTGATTGTGAGCATTTTTATATGTCTTTAGAAATGTAAAGAAAAAGATATTGTCTACCACATCTACTGAGCGCAATATAGCTGATATCTAGGGTATTATCTAGTGGAATTTCCAACAGCGAGGTCAAACATAGGAGCTGATTTCAACTATTTCAACCTATTGGGGATAAACTAACGAGCTGAAAATGCATAGAGCCTTTGTTACTTCAACTCGGCACTGTGTACAGTTAAATTAAACTTCTGCAGAGATTGATTACTCTTCATCAGCAGCTCAATATACACGTCACAATCGGATGGTAAAGACCCTTCCTTACAATAAACCAAAGAATAAGACGAGAAGAGCTCACCAAACCATCAAAACATCACCGCCAACTAAGAATCACTACCAGTTGAATGGTCTAAAAATGGATCGGCCACGCCCCATCGCACTTGTCCGTTTTCGTAGTCGAAATTCCGCGCGCGTTGGCCGGCTATCGTTGTCCATTACGGAAAGAAATCCCGATGGCCGTCAGCTCCAACATCATCACCATCAGCAGTTTTTACTTTTCCCTTCCGATCTTCTTCGTCCTCCAAGTATATATCGAGACGATTGTCCTGGTCAAACTGTTGCTGCTGTTCTGTCCTTGAAGGTGTCATAGATAGGGAAATCTCACACATGTCTACTTTCACTACTGAAACTTCAAGACTCCTATCTGATCCAACTGTCCCGGAGGAGGAATATGGAATCCATGACAACTCTGACGATAGCACCACCACGCTACAAGATGGATATATCACAACAACAGCGGAAGAGGCATCTGCAATTTCAAAGTCGTCACTCTCATTGATCATTACCTTCTTCCTCCAGTACTCATTGAACGTGGTTTCGATCTTCTCTGTGGGTCACATTGGAAAGACTGAGCTCGCAGCAGTTTCCTTATCTGCGATGACCTTCAACATTAGTGCCGGTGTGTTCCAAGGAATGGCAACTTCGCTCGATACGTTCTGCTCACAAGCATACGGCGCAGGGAAAATGAAACTCGTTGGGCTCCATTTTCAGAGGTGTGTGTGCATGGTGTTTGTAATTGCCATTCCGATAAACCTGATGTGGTGGTTCTCAGCCTCAATTCTTAACTTATTCGTCCCTGATAAGGACCTCACATCGCTTGCACAGAACTACCTGAGAATCTTGGCTTTTGGTTCTCCTGGGTTCATTCTTTTCGAAACAGGGAAGAGATTTTTACAAGCACAAGGCAATTTCCACGGGGCCAAGTATGTGCTATATATTTGCACACCGATAAACGCTGTGCTAAACTACGTATTGGTGTGGGACTCAAGTGTTGGTATTGGGTTCTATGGTGCTGCCCTTGCCACTGCAGTCAGTTATACCCTCATGGCGTTCCTATTGCTATGTTACGCTGCCTATGTTGATGGATCAAAATGCTGGAATGGGCTTCAAATTAGAGAATCCTGTAAGAATTGGGGTCCAATGGCTTCTTTAGCATTGCCTGGTGTTATAATGATCGAAGCAGAGTTCCTCGCGTTTGAGATCTTGACGCTTAGTGCTGCGAAATTTGGTACAGAGACACTTGCTGCTCAGTCAATTGCTTCCACCTGTGCATCCCTCGTCTTCCAGGTCCCATTTGGACTGAGTGTTGCGGCATGTACAAGAGTAGCAACTTACATTGGATCACAGAACGTTATCAGTGCTCAGATTGCAATTAAAGTGTCACTTATCATTGCCCTTATACTCGGAGTGGTCCTTGCATCAAGTGTCTACAATGGGAAGGACATCATCATTTCCTGGTTTACAGACGATTCTAAAGTCATTGAGCAGACACTTGTGGTGATTCAGGTCTTGGCTTACAACCAGCTATTTGATACGGTGAATGTTATATCAGCGGGCTGTTTGAGAGCACAGGGTCGTCAGAAAATTGGAAGCAATCTGAATCTCTTCTGCTATTACGCCATTGGCTTGCCTATGGCAATGTATTTGGCCTTCCATAGAGGATGGGGACTCAAAGGTCTATGGTTTGGGTTAAGTTCTGGAGTTTTCGTTTTAGCCATTGCAGAACTCATAGCGATTTTCACGGCTGATTGGGAATGGATTGTTCGCAAATCCATAGAGAGGAACAGCGTAGAGTATTGAGAAAATAGATCGTTTATTGCGTATACCACTCAGTAGGCCATTAAATCGACATTAAGGTTGGGGTTTATGTTATTCCATGCTCTTTTCATCATTTCAATTGAATACTGTGCAGACCCTGAGCCCCAGCCTGCTAACAGATGGAAAATGCTATCCAATTTGAACTTCTGCTCATCCGTACTAGCGCTGAATCCAGCAGCTAGTAGTGGCCATTGAACCATCATCAATGGGAAGATGATACTATCTGTAGCGTTTTCAGCTTTTATTCCAGCAGTAACTGAGTCTAAAATGCTGTTGACAAGTTCAATAACGGCACTTGTGTCCAAAGGCACATGGAGAAATTTGGTTAAAACTGTCAACAATGCTGCATTCACATAGGTCATGTGTGTAGTTTGTGCCCATGGATATTTAGAATCCAGTTCTATAGCTGTGAAGTCATAATCTTTGAACGCTCTGAGTTCGCTAATCATATCAAAGACAAAATCAGAATCGGCCTTTGGCCCAATATTGGTATTCCCCTTACGCATCCGAGTCATTAATTTAATCAGAGGCGGAAGCAATTTGTTATGAAATCCAAAGATGTAGTTGAAATCTTCTTTTGAGACAAGTTGTAATTCCCTGAGTATTTGAACTTCATTTTCATCATTCACATTAGTTGAAAGCTTCTCTATTTCATGGGACTGGACCAGAACTCCCCCGAAAGGTGCGGTGAGCCCAGCAAGTATTTCAAACCCGGTGAACCAACACTTACAAAATGTCAATACCTTTGTCTTTGGAAATGCCTCGTCTATGAATACCTTCCGTAGTAACTCCTTGGCCCCCTTAAGATGGCTTCTCCAGCTGTCCTTCATACTGGATGCATTGTCTGATGTGAGTAAAAGTATTGTCAGAGTCAAAGTTTCCACTGTTTGTACAATTATACTCAAGTTTAATGATTCAACTTGATCTTTAGATAAAGTCAACACCATTGTATAATCATTCAACAGCTCTAGTGTCTTTTTCATAAAAGCAGCACATGCATTTTGATCGTCGTCCTCAAGTGTTCTTCTATAAGACAGTCGAGCCCCGGATGCCAGCATTGCAAAATAGAGGTAGTCCTTTTTCATCGAGTACTGTATGACAACATCCCTAAAGAAGAACGCATCTGATGACGCTTTCAAAGGAGCAACGATTTCAGCAAACTCTGAAAAGAACACATCGAAGTATTTCCTGTGCATTTCATCACTTAGCGACAGTATGGATTCAAATGGGAATGAGAAAATGGTATCGGAATCGAGAACCGCATCGCGTGTAGGTTCCACTCTAGGTCCCCCATACGGCTGCTTGAGCAGAGCGTAATCAATTCTGGATGCCAAATCAGGCAATTCATGAGGAGATGCAATGAATGGGCTAATACTCTCATCCAGCGCAATTGCCTGATCTATTTTCGCAGATAGATCCTTGTCTATAAGATCCAGGGCCCCGAATGACGCATTGTTAGCCTGCTCACGGTTTGCTTCAAGCGCTGTTTCAACCATCCGGAATTTACTCCCATTTGTAGCATAAGTACACTCTTTGTCCCTTTTGGAGCATCGGATGCACTTTGGCTTTGCCTCATCACACTAGTTACAACGTGTTAGTCGACAATACGCATTGGGAATGTAGAATTATGTGGTACGCACCTTCACCTTCATCTTCTTACATTGAAGGCACCCCCCTCGACTGTATTTGGATCTCTTCCTTCTCTGTGCCTGTGCAGCACTGGCTATAAGGGGAATCTGGTCCTCGAGCGTTAGGTTCTTGTCTATTTGGTCCATTTCGTGTATGTTTGTTATCCGTTGTTTGATTATCTGAGAGGGAAACGGATGTTTGTTTGTTTATTTTTGTTTTGTTTTGTTTGTTTATTTTTCGACCAACGGCTCTAAAATCCCCGGTGCTGTCTGTTCAACCAACAAAAAAAAACCCGGACAAGAGAAAAAAGCATGAAATATACATCCGGACACCACACTGTGTTGTTCTGGCTTGTTGTTGTTACTCTTGTTGCTCTGGTTACGACGACTAATGAAGAACGCCGTGGAATGTAAAGAACTCTGATTATACGTGTCGAGTCATTGAACGCTCAGGTCACTTTAGCTGTTGTATCACATCTAAGTGATTCAATTCACCATGGTGGTCTATGTTTTGTAAGGTGGGCTCTGGTTAAGGCACCAAAGCCATCCACTATAGTAAAAACCACCTGTGTCGATCGACGTGTGCTCTTCTAGAATGACACTACATCACTTTAAACCAAGAAAATATATGTCATAATCAGCTAAAATAGGGTGTTCAAAGTATATGGCTTAAGGCTAAACTCTTGGTGCATGTGGCATTGGACTTGCCGGGATTGTGAGATACGAGTTTGAGCTATCTGCAACACCTGCATAGACAATGAAGAATCCAACAAACGTGGCAACCAATCCCAGCACACCACCTGCCTTTGTAGCTGTAGTATTGTCGTTGTACTTTCCAATAGCTAAGCACATCAGGAACACCCAAACAAGCAGGAAGAGGATAAAGAATGGCCATGTGGATTTAAACGTGCATAGCCACATCAAGAATGCGAATATTGTCCAAGCAGTAAGATAGAAACCAAGCGCATTACCCAACTCTTCCGTCGTTGAATAGCTCGAGGTTATACCAAACGCATCAATCAACAGGCCAGCGTAGCCCATCCAAAATCCACCGAATGATCCCAGTGCTGTCGCAGCAAAGGTGTTCTCAATAACCAAGCACCATAGACCAGATATTGTTTCCACAACACCGGCAAAAAAGAGTGCACACGAAGCAATAACTTTGGCATTTGTCACACCCCTGGCCTCGGTATTCACGAGAGAGACAACAAAGCAACAGATACAGAATGAAGTTAACCCCAATGGCACTGGATTACCCATTGGCCTATGGGGAGTTGCATGAAGACCAGGTTGAAGATCACC
>NW_017963678.1:17106-18966 GCF_001661405.1 Williopsis jadinii
CCTCTTGCCTGAGCATTGACTAGGGAAACGACAAAGCAACAGATACAAAAGGATGTCAACCCCATTGGGACAGGGTTACCCATTGGCCTATGTGGAGTGGCATGAAGACCCGGTTGAAGGTCACCAGCGAATGCGTTGAACAAATCTTTCTTGCTGAAAGCCTGGTTCCCCAGATGGATGATATCACCGTTAGATGAAGTGACAACTCTCATCACGACTGGCTGAGATGGATCATTTGTAACGGCTGTGTTCATTTCGTGTAGTGACTGAGTAGCGTAGCCTTTTTCCAAGTCCTCCGGGAGAGAAGAGGTCGACATTTTGAATATTAGATTGTTGTGTTTTCAAGGCTCTTTATTATGTTGGTTTAAACAGCCTGATGGATAATTCTAACCTCATAATCCAGACTTTGGAAACTTCACCAAGGAAGGAACATAGGTCACTATTTATACACCGAGAAGTCATATATGAATACACTTTCCTTTTCTCTCCGTATACATGCGTAGTAAAAATGGGTGATCTAGCACGTTGTGATATGCAACCAAGGATAACTTTCGTACTGAGTCTAGACAACCGTCATCAGGCAGATTCTCCTCCGTACAACAACCACGTAGAACTCGATGGAGAGAAAGACGCAACTGGAGGAGCACACGGACACAAATCACAATTTTTTTGTTGGCTTTCTACTAATTAGTTCGGAGTGCGATGCAGAGAAAAGGGTGATGGGACCAACTAGTTAAAAATACCCATACTCACTTCCTCGCATCGAGACAACACAGCATCACCATGCTAGGGATTTACATGAAAACTAGAGACACCACCACCATTACCAAGCTGCTTGCTTCAACAACATTTGACTGGAGTACTGAGTTGAACCAACTGTACACCAGGGCAGTCCTCCCTCGTGCGAATCTGCTGATCAGGCTCGCGCTTTTGAGTTTGCTGCCAACTTCAGCCTGACCTGTTCAGGACTCCGAGGTGATGAACAACCCCCTCGCAGTGCCTGATATTCCACTGGAGGAGGATATTTCTCGAAGCCCCCCGTGGCAGCGAAGAGGAGGGGTCATCTGAGCACGTAACGAAACGGCTAAACAGATCAAACCCACTGGGAAGTAAAAAGGCTGAAGCACCGGGCCATCATCACCACCACCGCTTTCCCCTGACAGTGAATTTGTTTTCCTTCACAAGTCACAAGGCAATATGCATCAAAGATAACGCTAAAGAACAATCAACGTGCTCCTTTCTCCCACTTCTTGTTGCTCTTGTTAACGAATTGTAGCTCAGAATGAGCAAATGTACACGCCATACCCCGGGATAAGGCCACTTTCTTCCATGAGAACATCGCCAAGTTTTGTTTTCTGGCTGCCCCACCAAAGAGCCCCACCATGGTTTTTTTTGTGGGGGAGCACCTGGCCGGAAAAGGCGAGCAATTCCGATGCGTTTCGCCATTTGGCAGAACTCCACGGTTAAATAACAGAAATTATATTATACTTATATTATTATGGCATAATGGTCGCAAGGGCCTGGGTGTCCGGGTGTGCTTTCGCCCTCCAGGTTGTTTACTACGGGAGCTACTTCTCGCACACAAAGCAGCAGCGTGGGTATCAACATCAACAACAACAAACAACACCGCGGTAGGAGCTGTACACACACCGGTGGTATGAGTCGTTACAACTTTATATTTCTGGTGATATTCTTCACTTTTGTGCTGCAAGGACCACCGTCTGCTCCGGTAACCACAGATGACCAGTACCAGAAGCTCAACCTCTTCAAATCACATCTCTACCAGTCGTTCTACCAGTTCCAGAATGCTACGTATAACCACAACTTTGGCAACCTTACCGGGTTCATGCTGAGTTACCA
>NW_017963678.1:19276-65838 GCF_001661405.1 Williopsis jadinii
CCAATCCCTTCTTCAGACACCTCGACGGCTACTTCTGCGAATAAAAAAGTTGGTAACATATCGATGGAATCAGGTATTCTGCATATGGACATAAGCGTTGTTGAGTCGCTAAACAAGAAACCCTTTACACTGCTCGATGATAAAGTCAAGATTGTGAATATTGATTTTGAAATTCAAAACAATGAGGAGTCTGAAAAGCATCTAATTGAGACAAAAGGTTTCTACTTTGTCGAGTCAGGTAACCTAGTCACTTCATCTGTGAGTGCCAAATTCTTTAGCTTCTATGGTGGACTGCAACATTTGACTATGAATGAGGAAAACTTCAACTTATCAAAGAACATCTCGTTGACATACTTGGAGGAGAACTTCTTCAAGACCCCACAGGAGAAGAATTTTGATATCAGTTTCAACTACTTGACCCAGGTCTTGGACCAATCGGAGAATAGATGTGAATACGTGTCGTATTTCCACTTGAACAAGGTCAATCTCACAAAGAATCAGATTAAGGAAATCGATGAAGAATTGCGCTCCCCCATTGGTCGTCCTATTAGTCTAGATTCTATACCCGAGCTGGAGTTCACAGGATTGCTATACTCGCCAGATTGTGCCCTGAGATTGGAAATTCCAAAGATTAAAGGCCCAAGAAGAGAGGTTAAGGTTTACAGATACCACATGGTGGCCATTATCGGCATTGTTCTGTTGTTTACACAGATCTTGTTAACTGTCAAGCAGATGAACTGTACAAACACACCATCAACTATTTCAAGGATCTCCTTCTGGAGTATATGTCTAATGGGCTTGGTGGATGGTTCCTTAGCGATGATCTACCTCGTTGCATCTGCCGTTGTCAATCAGTTATACCTCCCATTAACAGTTAGCGCTTTCCTTTGCTTTATACTGGCCTCAATGTTTGAGATGAGATTCATGATCAACATCTACATGTCGCAAATCAACGAGAGAAGTTTGAGCCTGTTCACTGCTCTTCAAGGAAGACCACTGGATGACTCTGAAGACCAAGGCTTACCACAGACAAACACTAATTTGCCCACTGCGATTCCCCAGGATGAATCACAAGTTAGTGGTGCCATATACACGAGGTTCTTCTTCACGTTGATTGTCTTTACATTTGTCGTTTTAAACTCCATCGTATGGCCAAAATCTATCAGGGAGAACTTTGAAAAGCTCGTACTGTTGGTCCTAAACTCTTATTGGTTACCACAAGCGTATCGAAACGCTGTGAGAGGCTCACATCGCTCTTTCAAGTGGTGGTTCATTCTTGGCACCACACTGGTGAGACTGTCACCAGTCTTCTACACCTTTGTTGTGAAGGATAACGTCTTTGAACACCACTACGATCCGAAGTTCTTTACCCTATTGTTAATATGGATCTTGATGCAGATCTCAATCTTGGTGTTACAGAGCATACTCGGTGCCAGGTTCTTCTTACCTAAGAGAATGTTACCGCAGACGTATGACTACCATCCAGCACTCTCTGAAAACGACTTGGAGCATGGATTCGGCGTTCAACACATGCATCCTACAGCAGCACAAGACGTTGAAACCAATAGCACCGCATCCACTCCTTTGAAGACCGATGCTGGATACTACTGCATAGACTGTGCCATTTGTATGAATGAGGTTCAAATCCCAATTCACAAGTCCAATCTGGATCAGGCTACAACGTTCTTACAGAGAAGACACTATATGGTTACTCCATGTCATCACATCTTCCACACCAATTGTTTGGAAGCATGGATGAAGTACAAGCTACAGTGTCCTGTGTGCAGAAACTCACTTCCACCTTTATGATATAATGAACTTACTCTTCTCTTATCACCTTTTGTAGCTTTTGGTTGTGTCAATGGAAACCAGTGGATGCCTGGCTGAAGAAAAAAAAAAAGAGCTGTATGAGTTTATAAGCGTAACCTGAAAAAAATAGCGAAAGGTGTCCTCGGCCACCACGTTGTGACTCGTTTACAGTGTAAGATCGCTTCAAGGAATGTCTGGAACTAAGAAGTGAGTGGAAACGGTGGTAGAAACCCTTTCAATTGGCTGTCGTTACTAACAAGCAATGGAAAAAAGGAATCATTATAGAGCGTGTCTCTTTGGTATGTATAGCTCCCAGTTACAGTGATGTGAGAGTACTAACTCATTGGAATAGACATGGATGGTTTGCTGATAAACACAGAAGACATATACACAGAGGTTACCAACGAACTATTGGCTGAGCATGGCAAGGGAGAACTCACATGGGATGTGAAGATTACATTACAAGGACGTCCAGGTCCTGAAGTGAGTATACACAGTGCGTTGTGTGCTAGAAAGACAGATGTAAACTAACACCGTTAAAGGCTGCTAGGTTGTTGATTGAAGCCTATGACCTGCCGTATACTCCTGAGGAGCTGGTTAAGGCAAACATCGCTAGACAGGAATCCAAGTGGTCGCATTGTAAGTTCTTACCTGGGGCTCGTGAACTGTTGAAGTATCTACATGAGAAGAAGGTGCCAATTGCATTGGCAACCTCTTCGAATAGATATAACTACGAGCGTAAGACAGGCCACCTTAGAGAAGATGGCTTTGATCTATTTGGTGAACATATAGTGACTGGGGATGATGAGAGGGTTCCAAAGGGCAGAGGCAAACCATATCCTGATATCTGGCTAGCAGCTCTGGAATCTCTGAATTCGCAGTTAAAAGAAGGCGAAGAAGAGATTAAACCTGAAGAATGTCTCGTGTTCGAGGATGCTGTTCCAGGAATCACCGCTGGTAAAGCTGCCGGTGCACACATCATCTGGGTGCCAGATGATAGAGCACTGAAGGTTCTTGACGGTGAAGAGCACTCACATTTGACCAGTGAACAAGGTATCATTCTCTCCTCTCTGACCGAGTTCAAGCCTAGTGAGTATGGTTTCTAGTATAGATGCAACTTATAAAGAGAAACATCATGTCCTAAATGAGTAAACCCCGTAGGTGGATAATCAAAATAAGTAAATGTCAGATTATGTATGTAAGTGTTGTGCTGGTGAGGGAAAGAACGCTATAGAGGAGCGTTACGGAACAGATAGGAGACACTTTCACCGTTATGCAAACGACGAATACCTTCAGCTAATACACCAGAGATATCAATTGTGTCCAACTTTGGACAAAGCTCCAGTTTCTCCTCAAACGGCACGGTATTCGTGCAGACAACTCTATCGAGTTTGGAGTTGTTGATGTTCTTAATAGCATTACCACTAAGGATACCATGTGTAACGATGGCAACGACGGATTTGGCATTGTTCTCCAGTAAGATCTCCGCAGCCTTGGCCAGAGTACCACAGGTGTCAGCCATGTCATCGACAATCAGACAGATCTTATCAGTGACATCACCAACAAGAACCATTCTCGACACCTCGTTGGCTCTTGCTCTCTCCTTGTGGATAAGGGCAAAGTTCAAGTCCAAACGGTCTGCCAATCCAGCAGCTCTCTTTGCACCACCAGCGTCTGGTGAAACGATGATGGCATTGCTGAAATCAACGTTCTCCTTGATGTATCTCACAACACTTGGCTCCGCATACAAGTTGTCAACTGGCACGTCGAAGAACCCTTGGATCTGTGAAGCATGGAGGTCCATGGTGATGACATGGTCACATCCAGCGGTGGTGAGCATGTCAGCCATCAACTTAGCGGTGATTGGCGCACGAGACTTGTCCTTACGGTCCTGTCTTGCGTATGGGAAGTTTGGAATCACAGCGGTGATACGACGGGCCGAGGCAGTCTTACAGGCATTGATCATTATCAGCAATTCAATGACTCTGTCGTTCACAACACCAGAACCAACTTGCATGATGATGTAGATGTCCTCATCACGCACCGACTCGTTGATGGCGAAGGAAACCTCTCCACATGAGTCTCTCTTGATGTTGAGCTCCGTGAGCTTGAGACCTAATCTCTTAGCAACGAGCTCTGCCAGGCCACAGTGAACGTCCGACGTCAGAAGTTTGATGGAGTTTCTAGCCATTTGTGGATGATGATAATGATGATGATGAGATGGGAGAGTTATCGATTCAGGTCAGAATTGGAACAGCAGTCGAAAATACCAAGGACCAAGGACAAGGACAGCAGAGCACACAGGTCAAGAGTTTCTCACACGCGAAGATCACCAAGGCTATAAACCCAGCACGGAACGATATGGGAGGAAATGCCAGTTATTTAACAACCGATTGAACCCTCTAACAAGAGAAACAGTTTCGCTGTGGAATATAAAATTTGCAGCGAGATGGAGAGCGCCGGATGAAAATTTTACTAAACCCGGGGCAGACCCGCCGGCGGCCGGAGATAAGACGGAAGGAATGGAGGGGTGCGGTTACCCGGCTTCGGAGAGGGAAAGCAGGCGATGAAAACATCCAAACACCACTACAAGCAGACATAAGCGTATAATCCCAGTCATAATTCATTGCGTAATTCATCTCATTTCTTTGCTTTGTTCTTGCTCTTCTTGGTTTTCAGTGATCTCTTTGGTGGCTCGTGGATGACGATGGTGCCGTTCTTGACGTCGTCGCTGGCGTCTTTGAACTTCTCATTGGACTCGAGGTAGAACATCAAGTCTTTAACTTGATCCTGTAGCTCTTGGTTCTCGTTCTTTAGCGATGCGTTTGCCAGTCTCATGGAATCGAGGTTCTTAGATAACCCATCCGTCATTAGCTGTTCCTCTCTGAGCTTTGATTCTGCTGTACTGGCCGTTTTACGGGTTTTCTCCAATTGCTCGGACATCTTGGAGACCTCATCTTGTAACTGGGCTAACGTGGCGAGCAGTTTCTCCATCTGCGTTTGTGAGTCTTGTCCACTTTCTTGTAATTTTGATAGCTTATCAGCAGATTCAGCTAGTCGTGATTCGTAGTACTCTCTTTGAGATTCCAACTGTGACAACAGCACGTTGGTATACTCCAAATGGTATTCTGCATTCAGCTTTGTGTACTTGATATCCTCCTTTGCTGTAGATACGCCGGCACCATCTGGGCCAGATGACGAGGATGAAGTACCAGAATGGGAGGAGGTGGATGCAGCAGGTGGCAGTTCCACCAATTTGCCGTCGGATTCGTTTTGAAGTAACCTATGGACGTAGTTATCCCCCGCATAATCCCAAACGCGTTGTGTAGATATGTCCATGGCAAAGCAGTGGCTTTCAGCTTCAAAATGTTCAATAGCATGCTTCTTATTGTACCTACCACATCCAACGTTACCACATATCAAGCAGATCCAAAGGTTTTCAGAGCCTCCACATGAGGAACAACGTTGAGCCTCAACACCTGAACTCTTCAACGGGTTCAACGAGAGGCTTGAGTATCGACACACCGGACACGTATCGTCTCTCCACTTACTCAGACAATTGCAGTGGAACGTATGTTGACACCGGATGGTCACAAGACCCGTCACATCAGAGTCCATGCGCTCAAGGCATACCGGACACGTTGGCAATTCCTTCACGATGGAGGCACTACCACTGGATTTGCGAACTTGCAATGTGAAAGGATCCTCCAATAGATACGGAATACCTGATGTATTTGGCTTACCAAGCGGTCTGAACATTACAGACTTGACAAATATCACGTGGCACTTTTCAGATTCAATGGCACTAAACGGTCTCTCGTTGAACTCATCTTGAAATTGCCTGGCAGACTCGCTGTTTCTAAACTTCATCAAGGCCATAAACCTATTGGGGTTTTCCGAGTTCACCATACGGAAATGCGACACGTCCTTCGTCACTGATTCGCCAACAAATGCCAGCACATCTGTTGGTGATAGGTAACTAGGTATGGCAACTATCGCCACTGTAGTGTCATCACTCTCCACCTCAACCTCCTCGGACACATCGTATTCCCTGAACAACCTGACAACACCGTACCCGAGGTACCTTGCTTTGAGACCATTCCCCTGGTGATCCTCATTTGTAGCACTCTCACCAGCTGAGAGCGTAGTGACCGTTAGGTTCGAAAGCCGGTAGTCCGCCTGATCTGTCCGCGGAGTAGCACTATGGCTCGAAAACGCTGAGCTCAGCGGAAGAACCTCCACCTCTTCGTCATCAAAGGCATCATGGTTGGTAGTCAAACCCTCGATATCAACAGAGACGTGGTATCTCGGCGGCATCCTTGGTACGTTCTTGCGAAGGGAACGAGATCAAGGCCGTTGATGTTGATGTTGATGTTGATGCTTAAACCCGCGGTGTGGGCCGAGTACAAAACAGAAAAACTACAACACAGCAAAGTGACACAAACCAACAAAGGAAACAGTTCGTCAGTTGAGCATTTCAGCTAAGGTCCTCTGCTCCAGCTCCAACTGCTTGCGATGCATCCACCCACGTCCTGGAATGAAGATCCTACGATGCTTCTTGCCGTCTTTGTTATACTGTGGAAAGTGCAATGCTGACGGCGTAGGGCCCTTGTAGGTCTTGTAATGAGCGTGTTGCTGGCGGCCAGCTGCTGTGGGCAGTGAGTTGTTTGTAAGCGTGCCTGTTGTTGGTGATTCTAAGTCGATAATCAAGCTGGAGGAGCTCTCCTCTTCGCCTTTTACAGCGCTGATGGGGTCTTTGACGGCGCTGTGGTTTAGGTCTTCAGCCAGCAGTGGTTCCTCATCTTGGATGGCTGCTGCTGTGTACTCTTCTCCAATAAGCCATTCAATAGACAAGAACAGGCAGAGCACCAGTAGTAGTATGCCAGCAGCCACGGAGAGCACTACGGCTCGTGGTGTCGCCCTTCTCGCAGTCTGGGGCTGTTCGCTCATGTCGAGGTGTAGGCATTCTGACAACTGGAACCCCATCAACGAGCTCGAATGTACCTGTCGAAGCTCGTTTAGACAGCTAAGAACGGCGTTAATATGGCTCCTCTGGTGTACTGCAACAAGACAGACTCACCCGTGGAGGTGATGATGTTTATTATCGGCATTGGGGAAGAGCTCAGCTATGACTCCGCTTCTGTATCTCGAGAGACACTTCCAATGGTCTGATACATCAACACACTCAATCAACTCTCGTAGACTCGGAGACCTCTCCACTAGACCAGCCGGCCTTTCCTCATGAACAGCATGGTATACAACCAGCGATACGCTTATGATTATCAAGCAACTAAGCCACAGCCTGATTCTACTATCCATTAGCTTCACTCCCGTTGTGCTTCCAGTCATCAACATAGGAGATCTCACAAAGCAGAATACACACACTCACGCTTTACTATAGAAGCTGGCTTTGTGCCATTCGTACTCACCTTTGCACTACACAAACAAGCCTCATCTTAACAGAAAACACTTGTATTAATATGTTCAACTAATGTACACGGAAGGTCACAAGCCAAGTAGCCATGTGGACACCTTCTTCTCTTCTTCTTACTGGGCTTCCTTCAACTACTCCTTGTCGTTCTTTTGCACAAACTCCTGTGCCTTTGCCTTGACGTAATCAACAGCCTTTCCATCATCACATTTCTCCTCGAATGCGAGCCATTTGGCGAAGAAGAACTTGGCCTGCTTACGAGTGACCTTCTTGGTAAACACTCTCTCAAACAGATCTTCAACCTTCTTCTTTTCGTTCTTCTTCATCTCCTGATCGATGTAGACATTCCACAAGTCAATACGCTTTGGAACGTCCGCAATCAGCCCTTCAAACAACGTTCTACCTTGTTCTGGATCACCAATGGTGAATTCCAGTTGGGCAAACTTGCGAACAACTTCAATGTGATCACGCTTTGGAAGCACGTTCAGTGCGTTGGCAAGAACTTCATGGGCCTTTTCGTTTTCACCACGGCCCAGCAAGAATGACCCATAGCTCACCCAGATTGAAGTTGAGCTCTTGCCGAACTTCTTACACATGACTTTGAACAGTGCCTCAGCCTTAGCGTACTTCTCAGACAAGATGTAGATGCTAACCATCTTTTGGTGGATAACCAATGGCTCCATGTATTCATTGGCACGCTTGAAAACATCTTCAAGGGTCTCTTCGGTACCGAAAGTGTTCTCCAAGTTGAGAAGTGCAATCCAGATGTTCAGTTTCTCTTGTTCTTCACGGTAGTTGATTGTCTTCAGTGCACGTTCACCAATCTCACGTGCCTTTTCGATTTCACTGAGCTGAAGTTGGAAAGACATGTAGTTCATCCAAACGATGGATGAGTTAGGGTTACCAATGATCAATCTCTCGAAATCAGCAACAGATTGTGGTGCCTTGGAGTTGATATCACCAGTAGTGTCTTCAACAACAGCCTTAGATCTCTTCTTCTTCTTCGTTCTAATCTCAGTGAAGTCTTCTTCGTCACTGGACTCATCATCCTGGACTTGATCCAAGATAGAAGCTGTCCAATCAAAACCGTTTGTAGTGAGACCAGACAAGCCGTTTTGTTCCCCCTCATCATCATCATCGTCGTCACTGTCACTTTCGTCTTGATCTTGACCGTCAAAGGCACTGTTGTCAAAGTCAACTTCGTCGTCTTCATCGGAAGCAGCGTCTCCAACTTCGGTATCTTCATTCACCACCTCTTCGTTGTCTGATTCGACTTCGGCTTCCTGGTCAACATCCTCCATCTCGACATCTTCTTGGAAGTATGAGGCCTTCATACCCAAAGACATCTGTTTCTTCTCCTTATCCAAAGAAAGGACCTTGACCTTAACACGGTCACCTTCACCGAACAATGCCTTCAGGTTTTGAACTTGGTTGTCAGAGATTTCAGAACGGTGACACAGACCACTGAGGTTCAAGGTACCATCGAGCTTAACGAAAACACCAAAGTCTGTGATTCTCTTAACTGAACCTTCGAAGATATCACCAACCTGTAAATCTTCGAAACGCTTAAGAATGTTGAGCTCACCGTTAACCTCAGATTCCTTCAAAGTCATAAAAACGTGACCTTCGCTATCAGCTGTGACAACTTTACCGATGACTGGTTGGTGTAATTTGTAAAACTTCTTCCAGTCTTTGATAAAGGAGTCGGAGATGTTACGAACTGCAACATAAGCAGTGACGGTACGACCAATGGCAATGAAGAGGCCCTTATCAGTGACATTTTGAACAAAACCACGAACCACATCACCTTGTTTCAAGTCGCTGGAGCTTCTAATCAGCTTGTCAGATGCCTTGTCGTTACGCAACGACACATAAATCTTGTTGCTTGAAGTATCAACTTCCAACACAGAAGCAGCAACGATATCGTTCTTCTCAAACACATCTGAAAGTTTCTTCGTGTAGTCATTCAAAGCATCGGTGATGAAGGAAATTGCAGTAATCTTCTCAGCAAGTTCAACAAGGACAAACGTTTCAGATACCTTGAAGACACGGGCTGGGATGTTCATGCCAGTCTTGACATCCTCGATACTGGCGATGGCATTCGAGCGACAAGTCAAAGTGAGTGCGTTGTGTTCGACGTCAATGGACTTGACTGTGGCCTTAAGAGCACATCCAATTGGATAAGCCTCGTCAATATCTTGGAGCAGAGCAGCGTTGTCAAACGTGTTAATATAGGAGATTTTTCCCTTTGCAGCTGGTGACAAAGAAACAAAGAATTGTCCATTGGCAGAGTTGTTGATGAATGCAAGGTACTCTGAACCAATTTGAATATCCTGGGTTCCCAAAACTTTGTAGGAGTCACTCTCAATGTCGGATTTCTTTGCACTCAATTCTATTATTGTTTGTCTTGATTTCTTATGCGTAATTGGCAAGAATTTATGGTTACGAGCATCGTGGAAACCAATGACTTTAACCTTCAATACATCACCCTTCTTGAATTGACACAATGGATGTCTTGGGTCCTTAATATCATCATATTTCTCAAAGATCTCCGAGATGTCGACACGGCCTTGGATGTTATCTGCAATTTGGACGTTGAGGTGTGTTTGCTTCACATTCTTAATGCTAACATTGATGACTTTGCCTGGCTTCAAATCTTCAATTGACTTAACGGAGCTGTCAACTGGGTTCACAGCTTTAACACCTGCACTGGCACTGTTCTCCTTGAATGTTAACAAGAATCTCTTGTTTTCATCATCCACTCTAAGCACTCTCACGGAAACGGATTGGTTCACGTAGAAAACTGAGTTCAAATCATCCACTGGTTTGTCAGTGGCATACTTTGCGAGAACCAAACCAATGAGCTTACCACCAAATGCAATAAAGATTCCCTTATCATTGATCGACTTGATGTATCCTGGAATGAATTCGTCAGAAACCTTGATATCTTTGTATTTGGATGGCAGAATACCAGCCTGAGCACCTTGAATCAAGGACTTCTTGAGGGTCATGTTGAACATTCTTGAACGTGCATCTCTAGCTAGAACCAGACCTTCAATGGTGGAACCAACTTCAGTTCTTTTCAAAGCAGCACGGTTCTGTTCAAAGTTACCATCTGACAGATGGCCTGCAAAGATAACACCCTTAATGTTGCTGCCAGCTGCTTCAACAACAATAGAATCTTTGGTCTTCTCAACAACCTGAACTTTGATAATCGATTGGCCTGGAACGAGCTCTGACAAGGCAGTCTTCTGGGCTTCAGTAATCTCTGCAGACAATCTGCAACTGACGGTCAATCTGTGGGAATCCTTGTCGACTGATGTAATTCTGACCGCAATGGTTTGACCAAGACGCAAATAGTCTTCTGGCTTCTTTACAAACGTTTCTGAAATCTCAGACTTTGGCAAGAAAGCCTTCAAGCGACCAAAAAAGGCAACAATAGCACCACTTGGGTTGAAAGACACAACGGTAGCAGATGTTCTCTCGCCAACAGTGGCAGTTTCAATGGAGGTAACAACGTTCTCAATCCCAACAAGAGATTTCTTCAAAGTGACAATGATTTCATGCTTGTGTTGCGTCACGTCTAGGATTCTTCCCTTGACTTTAGAGCCAATCTTGAACTTTCTCTCTGGGTATATGAGTTTGATATCACTCATATGAGAAGCTGGAACAGTGGCCTCGAACTTATCAAACACCTTGACTTTCATCCCTTGCTCAGAAACACTCAAGATTTCAACAAGCACAGCATCGCCGAGTGGGATGTCTTGAGGTCTCAGATACTTCTGTTTGATCAAAGCAGGGTCAAAGGTCAGCGTGTAGTAGTTGTCAAATGCAGAGAATCCAACAATTCTAGCTGGATGCTTTGATCCTGCTGCATAGAAGGTTTCCAGGTTGGACTTGGTGTTGTCAATTCTCGAGATATGGACCTGACCCAGTCTATCACCACCAATCTTGACGTAGATGTACTGAGAATCGTGTCCCTTGACCTCAACATCGTCGAAAACATGACCGATAGGGAAAGCTGCAAGAGCATCAGAGGTCTGTGGGGCACCAAAGTTGAGCACGTTCTGTTGCATTGAGAGAATCAGCTTCTTGGAATCGTTGGAAAGAACCACTGCAACTACACGAGCTTTAACCTTGGAACCCATGGCGAATTTGTGCATGAGTGCATCTTTGTCGAACACGCCAATGTGGCCTAAGCTGATCGTTGAATCCAGCATTCCATAGACTTTAGAGACGATTCCGTCTCTTTCAACTTCAGTAACAAGGGCCTCCACCAGATTACCAGGAACAACAGCGTCCACGGATGAGATCGTGGTGACAACGTTCTTCTTGTTTGTAGTCAACTTCACGGTGATGGTACGTGAGTTCTTGTTTGCAATGGTTGAGAGGAAAACTGAACCTGGGAGTAAGGACTCTGGTTCGAAGCCAGCAGCCTTGATCTCCTTGTTGGAGATGAAGCCACCAACGTCTTTACCGAGATCGAGAATGGCACCATGATCCTCAACAGTCTTAACCGAGACCTGGACAGTGGCATTGACAACAAGGTCCTCATCTTCGAGGACTTTGTTTACTCTCTCAGGTTCGATTGAGAGCTGGATACGTTTCTTCTGTTTCTTCTTGTTGTTTGAAGTTGATGTTGATTCCACAACTATAGCACGGACCCATTGACCGACTTGGAACAATTTGCTCAGCTCAACCATTTGCTCTTGTTTGGAGTTCCCCGAGGTGATCTTATCTGGCCCCTCGCCATCATCATCGCTTTCATCGTCATCACTTTCGTCCATCTCTTCCAGCTGCTTTGTGACAATTGCAGAGACACTGGTGATTGGTACATACCCAGTCAAGTTGTCAGCCAATGAGATCGCCATGTCCCAACGGTTGATCTCGCTGATTTGCCCGAGCACCAGAGTCCCCGGTACGAGATTCTTAAAGGACAAAGAGTCGATGGAGATCTTTGGCTCGTCATCATCAACAACAGACTTCACGCTCTTGGCCAGTTTCTTCTTCTTGCTCGGTCTCTGTTCATCCTTCTTCCCATTTTCATTTTCAAAGAGAACGTCCCTGGTGGCTTCGTTCGCAACCTCCTTCAGCTCCAGTGGAGTAAGAGCAGAGGCACCACCTCTAGGAAATGCAACCTCGCTGGACTTCAAGATTGATGATGCCCTTGGGGCCTCCCTCACATCCTCCTCCTTCGAAAGATCTGCTCCTCGTTTCTTAGAGTCCGCATCGGACCTTCTTCTCTTCGCAGTAGCCATTTCACCTCAACTGTTCAACACCTGGCCTGTAATGAGATACGTTTATACTGCGGAATGGCAATGACAATTGGGATAAATGGGAGAGATTCAAAGTGATAAAATGAGAAAGTCTGAAAGTCTGAAGAAAAAATTTCTTGTATAGCCAGGTGCTGCCCCTACCGTGTCCCGATTAGGAAACAGCCGATGAGCTCCAATATTTGTATGGAAAGTGATGATTTAAACGGTTTTAGATGGCTGATTGGGCTACTCGGGTCGTCGTGCTACGTGTGGTGTGTGCGAAAGCTTGAGGTTTTATCATTCTCGGCGTACCATTTATAGTATACATTGGCGTGGTGGAGGTGGAGGTGGTTGCAATCGGCATGTTGAGGTCACAACAGTTGAGCTCAGTGGTTTCAGCCCAGCTGTTGGACTCACACCTTCGGAGTGAATCAGATCAACTGACCAACGACTTTGTAGAGTCTTCCTGCAGAGACGGTCTCTGAAGGAGCCTCGTTGACAATGAACTTTGCTGTGTCGGTCTTGTTGTGTGTCTGCTCGATGATCTCGAGGTTCTTGCCGTTCACAACGTTGCCGAGCTCCTGGTTCTTAGCGACGAAGTCAGTGTATTTACTGGAGATGAGCAGCTCGTACAGAGACACGATGCTCTGGATCTTGGAGGCGTATTCGGACTGTGTGGACAGCGTGTATCCCGGCAGCAAGTGCAAGTACAGCGTGAAGTCCTCGTCTGCAAACTTGGTCAGCCCCTTGATCAGGATCTTGATGGTGGCCTCCTCTCTCAATGTGGATGTTTCTTCGCTCAGCTCGTACAGCTTCAGCAGCGCCAGGTTGGCATTGACGTCGGAATATCCCTTCTCATACTGGTCCTGGAGATAATCTTCCAGATCCTTGATAACAGAAGCATCATATCTCTTCAGGGTGGAAAGAATGTCATCTATGGAGTCTGGTCTCTGCTCTGGCTTAGTGACAAGTGTGTTGGAACTCATCTTGCTGTCTTTGTATCAACTAATTGTTCAGTTGTTGTCGCTACTTGCAAAGCTCCTCGAACGATGCAAAAGTTGTTGAAGGTTTTTCCCACCAAAGCGTTTGCATTTCTATGTTGTGTGCGCGCTCGTAACCATAGCTGTCTTCACGAAGCTTCGCTATGGCAGTGATGGGGTGCTGGTTTATAGTATTAAAGGCCTGTGATAGGATACATCCATGCTATCAATTGAAGAGTTGACGAGTATTATACAGCACACTAAGGCTATTTAAAGGCATGCTCAATTGGCTGCGTTTTTCATCGACAGGAAACAGTTCCATACGACACCAACTAGATACGTCTCTGTTAGTACATTGGCACCAGGTTAGAAGAAAAGGCATATAACTCACCAGAAGATGAAAACGGCACTTGGAACCTTCTAGGCATCACCAAGAAGTTGATGAACTGAACCAATGGCCAAACCATCCAATTGGCTGCCAAGGTGGAGAGGTAGATCTTTTGAATCTTGTCGTTGAGAGTAACCTTGTCACCTCCTTCAAGCACAAAATTGGAATAGGAGAAGAAGGAAAACAGCGATATTGGCGAGAAGAACAGCTGGTCTGATAGCACTCTTTCGAGCACGGAGACAAACGTCGGGTCTGTGGTAAACATATGGTTTAGAACCCAATACCATACAACTTGGACAAATGCCATGAAAAACCCCCAGCATGAAAACCCAACAAATCTTCTAAAGTTGAAGACGTCTTTATCCGTCTGTTCTGATAACGACTGATAGGTCATCGAAGTTATCGATTGCAAACTGTTCTGTCTATTGCGACGAGTCGTGGTGTCACCGTAGTCCGCATAGAAAGAATCGTCTGGGATTTGATCAACTACTTGACCATGGTTATGGTGATGATGGTAGTTATCCATAGGCAGTGTACTGAATGACACGTTACGACGTTGGTTGTCTCTCGAGATCATCTCCACCACACACGATATACTCTGTGCCAGCGTATCGGAAAGCCCGAACAACAGCACGTTCGTCGTTATCGTGGTGATCAGAACATTCTGCGAGTACATCGACTCATACTTCTGGATCAACTTATAAAGCATTGATAGGTAGAAGAACAGTATCAACCAGTTAAGCACCGGAATATAACAGAACTTGAACTGCGATAGGTATTTGATTATCCGATACGATACAGTTCTCTTTAACCGGGTGTTATACGAGAGTACCGACTGCGTATCATTGTCGTTATGGCTTTCTAGATTCTCCTCATCATCAGGAAGCCGAATGCTCATGCTTTACCTCTAAAGTTTGTCAGACAACCCAATTGGAGGGCATACAAAGCGGAAGATCCAAACAAACACACCCCTTGTCCTTGCTGATAAGTATCAAAAAGCCCCAGTGTGTTTTTAAATATATATCGCTTGCGCAAGGCTTGTACAAGGTATGTAGGGCTTATGGTTTGGGGTATGCACCCATCACGTGCGTTTACTTAGGGCTGTTGTGTCTGAGGAGGACTGTTATTTATCCACAGGTGGGAGTAAGTCGTGGCACTAACGAGTTTTCAATGTTTTCTACCGGCTGGCGCCGCGAATTTGTGCGGTGTCGTTGAAAAATGCCCGCGAATGGGCTATTTTTCGATAAGCGCAACACAACAATTTCGCAGCTTGGGAGAGACTCTGTGAAAAACTCAACTTCAACAAGTTTGTAACAACACTTCCATACACAGAGTTTGTACATCTCATAACCAAGTCATAACAGAATGCTGATTCCAAAAGAGGAGAGAGACAAGATCTTCAAGTACTTGTTCCAAGGTACGTTCAGAGAGTAGTTATACAGAGAGTAGTGGAAATGTGAAATGGGCACGTTGCTAGGCGAACTTGAGTGGTGCTTATTGGGAACCGAGGGGATCGAAGAGAGCATATCAATTGGAAGGACGCGTGAAGAAGTGCGGTACACAAGGGGATCTGATGAGCTATTTCCAATGAAGAAGGTATCTAAGCGAGGAGGATGAATCCAATAGAGCTCGAGGCCGATGCTTTGATAGGTCTGACCGCACTTCAACAGGCACATGAACTAGTAATCGATGAAGGAACGGCAAGGCATAGCGAACGTGGTGATTACCAAACGAGAAGTATCCAAGTGTGCAAATTACTTGACATGAATTCAATACACTCCCTGATCTTAGCTTGACCCATGATCCCACATATCCTGTGCTGGGCACGATGCATTGGCAATTCACATTTTCCATTCCGCTGTTGTTTTAACGAGATCATTTACTAACATGTTTAAATAGAGGGTGTTGCTGTCGCCAAGAAGGACTTCAACCAACCAAAGCACGAGGAGATTGACACCAGAAACTTGTATGTCATCAAGGCTTTGCAATCCTTGACCTCTAAGGGTTACGTTAAGACTCAGTTCTCCTGGCAATACTACTACTACACCCTTACCGATGAGGGTGTTGAGTACTTGCGTGAGTACTTCCACCTCCCAGAGACCATTGCTCCAAAGACCAGATTGCAAGAGTCTGCTCCAGAGAGACCAAGAAGAGGTGGTTTCAGAAGAAACTAAGTCAAATCGGGTTATGTGTTTGTAAATTGAAAATAAAATTAAAACTAATTTAACGTTTTGTTGGTTTGAAATGATTAGTAGGTAACATACCCAGATCAAACATGTACAAGTGTATTGTGTATTCAGCTCGATTCAATGCTGGGTTACTTTATGGTTGTAGCAGATGCTTTGCTTGAGAACAGAGATGAAACCCTAATCTAACTCACGTGATCTTGAAAATGAGGGCTACGAACACGTTTGAGCTAACATCCAGACATCCCGAACCAGAACTTTCAAGATCTTGGAGAGAGCCACTCATCCCGCGGGCTGCAGAGTGAAAAAAGCGAAAAAGTGAATAATCATATACAGCGCAACGAGGCACCAGGAAGAGAAGTGATCGACATTCTATAGGAGAAGTTCAGACCAATATGAAATTGAACATTGCATACCCAGCCAACGGGTCCCAAAAGACCTACGACATTGATGATGACCACCGTTTGCGTGTCTTTTACGAGAAGAGAATTGGACAAGAAGTTGAAGGTGACTCTGTTGGAGATGAGTTCAAAGGTTACGTCTTCAAGATCAGCGGTGGTAACGACAAGCAAGGTTTCCCAATGAAGCAAGGTGTCTTGTTGCCAAACCGTGTCAAGTTGTTGCTCGCTAAGGGCCACTCCTGTTACAGACCAAGAAGAAACGGTGAGAGAAAGAGAAAGTCCGTCAGAGGTGCCATTGTCGGTCAAGATCTCGCTGTCTTGTCCCTTGTCATTGTCAAGCAAGGTGATGCTGAGCTTGAGGGTTTGACTGACACCCAAGTTCCAAAGAGATTGGGTCCAAAGAGAGCTAACAACATTAGAAAGTTCTTCGGTTTGACCAAGGAGGATGATGTTAGACAATACGTCATCAGAAGAGAGGTTGTCAAGGGTGAGAAGAAGTACACCAAGGCTCCAAAGATCCAAAGATTGGTTACTCCACAAACTCTGCAAAGAAAGAGACACTTGAAGGCTTTGAAGGTCAGAAACGCCCAAGCCCAAAGAGACGCTGCTGCTGAGTACGCCCACTTGTTGGCTCAACGTTTGCACGAACGTAAAGCTGAGAGGGCCGAGGTTAGAAAGAGAAGAGCCTCTTCTTTGAAGGCTTAAGATGTTTATTGTCTTCGGCGTGTAATGAGAATTTATTAATGAGTTGAAGCAGTGGAGAAAGAAGCAGTGGAGAAAGAAACCGTGTCGTGATGGTGAGCCTGTTGTATATTAATGTTGGCTTCTGTCTCACTCCTGTCTCCCTCTTTCCGTGCTTCTATCTTTGGGTATGGTTTTATATGTTCAGTTGCGGCTCTACAGAGAGACTGGGCCGCTATTGTCTATTGTAGCATTAGTTTTGTTTAGGATATAGTATTTTTTGGTCTAATGTTAGTGTAATAAGAGCATGGCATGGAACTTCACATTGTCGTAGCAGCTGTAGACACACCACACACACATTGAAGGGAGAGAGAGATGTGTTTTGGTTCGTGATGATGTTATTGGTTCGTGATGACGTTATCGGCAAGGGCGACAACCCGTGTTGCCCCGAACAACGGGATCAGTTCGCGACCTCAACGCTGCAAACTGGGAAGTCGACCAGCTGCCTCTGCGTGCTGTGCTTCGGCCTCTTTCTCTAGTCACATCTCTTGGGAAATGGGTCCAATTGGCCTTTGAAAGCATCGACAGGTTGATCAATCACCACTGCTAACCATGGCCGGAGACGATTTGATGGTGAGTACCGGGAGCCGTGGCGTTTGTGACGGTAATACCAGAAGGAGTCTCGTTACTAACCACGCTGAAAGAACTTCCCAACCCCGGCGGAAGCCTTTGGCAGAAGCAACGTCCAAGGCCAGCAAAACAACGGTAATAACAACGTACGAAAGGCACCTCAGCAGCAACAATACTCACAGCAGAGAGCAGATCTCCCGCCTTTACACCCAAACCAGTCTACCGCTTCACATCCGAGACAACAGTCAGGTATCCGCCCTGTTCGTCAGTATCCAAATGCGAGACCTTCCAGCAACAGCTTGAGGGATCAATATGTCCAAATGGCTCCTCAGCAAATCCCACCAGCGCCTTCACCGGCTTCGTCTCAAGGGAGGTCGAGTCGTAACACCTCGTACTCAGATATGTACGGTGGGCCGAACTACTACAACCAAGGTGGATATGGAAGTCCTGGACTGTCGTCCAGTGCATCATCTTTTCAAGGGCAACAGCAGCAGCAGCAACAACAACAACAACAACAGCAACAACAACAGCAGCGCCATCAGCAACAGCAGCTTCCGCACCAACCACAGCCACTGCCACAGCAGAGCGCGTCCCAGATCCTAGAACGACAGCTAAGAGACATCTTTGACCGTATGGACCGTGACCGTGATGGGGCCTTGACAGAACAAGAGCTCGGCGCGGCTCTGTTGAACAACGATGGAACGCAGTTCCAACAGAGCACAATAAGGCTGATGATTCGGCTGTTCGATGCCGACTGTTCGGGCACAATCCAGTTCAGAGAGTTCTACCACCTGTGGAACTACCTCATCCATTGGAGGAAGACGTTCCAGAGATACGACGTTGATCAGAACCAAAAAATCTCGTTTGGTGAGTACCAGAATGCCCTCGAGAGCTTTGGATACAGGCTCCCGACCGATATCGTACTGTTCATTTTCCAAAAGTTTGGTGAGTTCAATGCGAACAAGCCAATGTACTTGAGATTCGACATGTTTGTTGAAAGTCTTGTGTGGCTATTGCGCTGCACGAACGTGTTCAAGAAGTTCGACACACAAGGCAACGGAATCGCAACAATACCGTTCCAGGACTTTGTTCATGAAGTCATATCTCTCATATGAGGCAAGCACGCTTGGAGTACGCTAAAGGCACTCTTGAAACCGTGATTAACAATCTGTACATAGTGAACGGGGGACACTGGTTTATGGCACGCGTTATTATAGAAACTACACCAAATCTACCGCTTGTCGTCTACATCGAGTCCCTCTGTAGACGTTCTCCCCTTTGGAGCCGTGGCCCTCTGTGACTGTTTACTATGTATCGGTGTGCTTTAGACACAAAAAGGGGGCTTGTACAAGGGTCTCCGTGCCACTTTTAACACAAAAGCTATCTTCAACTGTTTCTCAGTACCTCACCACACACAGAGAGAGAGAGAGAAAAGATGGTGCAAATGGCATTGGGACAAGGTTATGCTGATCTAGTCACTGACTCTGTACAAATGTTGTCGAGACTCGGTGAAGTGTGTGAAAATGGTTGTTCACATCCCACACAGACGTTCAAGAACGCTCTGTTCAATCCCGGTATTGACATTCTTCCCAAGCAGGTGGAGGAGTTGAAGCTGAGAAGTGGTGCTATCTTCAACCTCTTGTGTGTTGGACAAAGTGGGTTGGGGAAGACCACTTTTATCAATACGTTGTTTGGGACTTCTGTGCTTTCAAACGTTTGGCAAGAGGTTGAGTACAAGCAGCCCAATGTGTCCTTTGCAAAGACAACACGAGTCGTTGCACACAAGGCACATCTAAGAGAGGATGGCTTCAACTTGGATTTCACAGTCGTTGACACGCCCGGGTTTGGAGATTACATCGATAACCAGTTTGCCTATCTTGCCGTGACAGATTACATCGATGAACAGTTGAGGCTTTACATGTTTCAGGAGGAGCAACCGTATCGGGACGAAAAGGTTGATAACAGAGTGCATCTGTGTCTTTTCTTCATCAACACAAGCTCAAGAGGCATCTCTCCGGGGGATATCGAGGCGATGAAGCATATCTCTAGTAGAGTTAATTTGATTCCTGTGATTCCCAAAGCAGACACCCTAACAACCTCTGAAATTGCTGAGATGAAGAGATTGGTCCAACAGATTATTACAACGCAGGGGATAAAGATTTGTGACTTTATCGATGATGAGTCCTTGAAGCAAAGCGTTACATCGCAGGTTCCATTCACACTCATTGGATCCGAGTCTTATGTTTACTCCACAGAGGCAGAGTCATCTGTGTTGGGTAGAAAGTATCGTTGGGGAATTGCCGAAGTTGAAAACCCTGAACATTGTGATTTCATCAAGTTGAGGGATTTGCTAATGGCCTCCAACATGGTTGACTTGATATTGAGCACCGAACTGTACTACGAGAGTTGCCGTTCCAAGTTGATCAGGACGAGGGTTAAACAAGCCAAGGAGATGTTTGCATCAGATAACTCGTTGGCAAACATTGATTTCGTTAATCCAGATCTGAATTCATTAGACATTTGCAAAATCCTCTGTAAATTTGGTAAGAAACAAGTTGACGAGTTGGTTGTGCAATGGAGTCCAATATTTGTTCAAAAGCAGCTCATAATGAAGAAGAGGTATACTGAGATCATTACACACGAGGAGAAGAAGTTCAAAGATTGGAAGCGGGCATTATTCGCCAAACAGTCTGCATTCAATCAAGAGATTGATGAGCTACAAAAACAGGTTGCTGAGCTATCCAAGGATATCCATAGACTCAAGGGGAAAGAAGAAGTAAAGGCTGAAGCCACCGTTGAAGAAGACACTGTTGTGGAAAAACAAGCTACTAATGTGAATGATTAGAAGTAATTGAAGCTGTCAATTGATTTGTTGAGATAGCCCTAAAGCTTTACTCGAATTCTGTCATTTTGGTGCAGTGTCAATTTTTCATTGCATCACTGGTGGACAAAGAAGCAAAAAAAATTTTTCACTTTCTGTCTTTTGAGATTATCTTGATTTATCCATTTGCAACTCAACAACGGTTGCAATTGCAGTGAGTAAGTATCAGTATACCATTGAATTGTGCTTGTGTGATGCTTCTTATTCTTTTGAGTGATGACTACCTTAATTTGTATGTTTTTTCTGGCATCTCTAATGTTAGGGCCTTGTTTCAGTACCGGGTTCAATGAATACAACCCTTTTAATAATCTGACCATGAAAAGAAGAGGACACGCACTGTTCAATGTACACACACGTTGAAGTTTACTAACAGTTCGATGAAGGGCTAGGTATATATATCTGCTTTCTATACTTTTCTTTCTCCAGTAAGAAACGTCAATTATAACCTCGCATATGCCTCTGTAGCCCGCCTCTTGGTGGCCTCTTCAGTTCCTATAATTCACCATGAAGTTTTGGTACTGATTATATTGAATGGCAGTGTACAATCGTGGTTTTATCCTCTTGGTTCTGCTTTTCTCTGGTGGGTTGAATTGAAGGTATGAGCTCTCCGCATTGCACGCAGTAACGATCTCCGGACTGTTGAGTCTTTTCACCTTTAAACAGTTGCACTTTATCTGGATCAAATCTGTATACTCAATGCCAAATGGTACCAATGAAACATTGTGTCCAGATACTGGCCAATTGCTCTTCGGTTCAACTCAATCCTCTTTTTTTTCTTCAACATCATCCTGTGTGGCATCATCTAACCTATCATCTTCGTATCAATGCGTTTATTAATCTTGGTTGTAAATTGGTTTAAGGGACTTTCTTTTAGAGAATCTGGTTTATGCTTGATGTGGCTCATCCACCTGACCATTGAACTATCCAAGACCTGTAAATACTTCGCAATCACTAAGCCATTGAGTCGCAGCTGAAAGCACTATCTGTATAAACTAAAGTTCTTCTCTTGTATATGCAGCTGTCAAAGAGGTACTAATTGGTATGAATGTACAGCCATTGGCTCGTAAGAGACTTCAAATATGGTGATGTTGCCATTCTTTATATGTAGCAATGATGTGTATTACATTGGAGATCATATCTCTGGCAAGTTCTACGGTACAAGTGGGATCCCTTGTGAGACGTTTCTCGTTCATTTGTAATGTGCTTTGTAAGTGATTATAGGCTGCACATTACATAGGAAAGGAAATGCTTCTATGGTTATTCAGTATGTCCTTTATGGATTATGTGACCTGAGCAGATGACCTGGATTAGCAGGATTATACGATTTAGTCCTCTTTTGATCCTACGAGCTTCAAGACACAAGCAGTATTGGCAAATCTCCAATATCAAAGTCGTGGTATCTGAATATATACCGATTATATAATTATTATAATTATATTATAACAACGTACGTATAGAGCGACCACAGTTATAATCAAACGGTATACACAGTGGTTTCATTTTGCTCATTATATACAAGTCAACTGTTCAGATGCCTTCCAGCGTCGAACGTCTCTATGATCTATCATCTGATATGAACTCGATAGTGGTTTCTGGCTTGAACGGCCATTCTTCGAACTTATCCAAAATCACTTTGAAATCGTGGGCTTCGAGGCTATTCACCTTACGTTTGAGTAAGTCCGCTGGTAGAGAGCTTTTGAACCATTCCTCTGCTCCTGGGCCCAGGTTCTTTACACTTTCACTCACAGGTTTGGTCTTGAGGATCATCATGTTCTTGGTGATGAAGTCCCATGTGAACATATCCTCAATGTCGTTGTCCTTCGGCTGGAACTCCACAAGAGCCATTGGGTGAACCGGATTTGAAAAGTCATCCTCCTCGAAGATGATGCACTCATCCATGACATCGTCCTGGAACGAGTTGCACAGCTTGTTTCGTGGCATGGCAATCACTCTTGAGTCACTGAATGCTTCTCTTACGATGGAACACTTGTTCCTTTCACGAGTGTTTGCAGGAGCCATGATCTTCAGAGCCGTGGGCTGTGGTATCCACAAGAGCATCCGTACGTTACCAAACTTCTGGATCCAGTTTTGATTGCCCATGCATGCCATCCATTGCATCACCAAACCTTCAAGATGGCATAACCCGGTAAAGAGGAACTTTGAGTGGATATGGTCTCTTTTTTCGAACCCTGGCTGCAATTGGGTCAAGTCTAGATAGGACTGCCAGTTGTATGGGTCGCTCTGGACGTGTTCAAACGTGGTGGACGCCGGATCCGGAAGCTTTTCAAAGTACGACCTGATGTACTTGACATATTCAGGTCTGTCCTCCATGAGAATGTGCTGCTTGGGAGACAGATAGTTGTTCAGCGTGAGTGAGAAGACCAAATTCGATGAGTATACGTCCAGTATCTGTAGCTGGTCGTTATAGATCTTATCGTACCTCAGTTTAGCCATAATCCTGTCTAGGTTCCTGTTCATGTTAGTCATCGGAAGATGATACCCTTCGCTTTATGCAATTGGGAGATACTCACCTGCCAACTGCGGGCTCTTCAAAAGTGAAACATGGTGATAGTTCTTCAGCGAGGGAACAGGCACCGGGAGCTTCAACGGCATGGTGTTCTGCCTACTCTTCGCTTCTCGTCTGGGCTCGTCTGGGCTCGTCTGGGCTCGTCTGGGCTCAAACGGTGGCAGGCTCGCTGTGTCTGTCCGCTTAAAATTTTCAGCCCGCTGGCGGGAGAGCGTAGTGGCCCCCAAAGGACACAAAACCACAGGCAAAACAAAGCACCGAGTCGTAAACATCAACCCATAAACATCAACACGGAAGTTGAATTATCAGCGCCATCACGAGCAAGAAAGGAACAGCAGAGATGTTCAAACTGAAGCTGAAGACACCGACAAACAGCGAAGCGAAAAGCGCACCCATAAAGATCAAACTGGGCAAAACAGATGCGGTTCAGGATCAGAAGAAGCCCAACATCAAGTTGAAGTTTGGCTCCAAGGGCAAGAGCAGAAGCAATGGGAAACCACCAGGGGGCTCCAAGGTGACGCCAAAGCTGAGATTCAAGATGCAGCGTATTCCTGGTGAAGGGTATGACTCGGAGGACTCGGAGGCTGAAGAAGATCCCCTCCGGGAGGAGGCGTTGATACTGAGGCTACTACCAGACGCGGAGCTGGACTATGTGCGACACTGTGTTGAAGCCGGCGACTTGAGTAAGATCCAGATGAAATGGAAAGATAGGTACCGTTGTGTGCTGTCTGTGAACAAGACCTTATACGCTGCTAAGCTTATGAATTTACCGAATATTATTGAAGCCCAGAAGACCGTTGATAAGAAGAACATTTTCAAGACCGTTGACGTGTCGCAGATCCTCGTGGTGATAAAGAGGATATCTGATGAGTCTGAGATTGAAGATATAAGCCCTGGCGAGGAGGACTTTGATAGTGGTATTACGCCACCTTTGAAGAACGTTGGCAAGAGTAAATATAGGCGCAAGATGACCAAGCAGTACATCGAGAACATTGAGGCACGTGTTGACGAGCTGTTGCGTCTGGACGAGGAAGCAGAGGAGTCGACGTACGAGATGATTGATCCCGATTCCTTGGCTCAGTATGACTTCTCAAAGCAAGGCTTACAAAAGGGTCTGTCACATCAGCGGGGCCATGATGAACAGCACACAGGACAGCATCCAGGACAAGAGCACGAACAAGAGCAACAACAAGGACAGCAGCAAGGACAAGAACAGGGCGAGACGTTTATGGAGGATGACCACATTGTCGTTCCAAAGGCCAGCAAAGATGACGTTGAGGAACCTCTTGATGAAGATCTGGAGTTGGAGCTGGAACAGGCGTTGGAAGAGGACGACGACGAGGAGGAGGAAGACGATGAAGACGATGAAGACGACGATGATAATAGTGATAACGAAAGAGGGGATGTCCATTGTAAGGTGGAGATTGATGAGGATCAACAGCAGAATGCCTTGCTCAAGGACGAGATCACCGATCTGTTATCCACTATTGAATCCAACAAGGCCAAACTCTCAAAGACAAGTAACCCATTGATGCGTAACAGAATCATTGACACCGTGAAGAAGTTGGAGAAGGAACTCGAGAATAAGAACAAACAGTTAAAGACCAACGAGGACAGAAGGAAGAGTAAGAACGACGGGAAGGAGAATCAATCCGAAGAACCAGGCAACGGTGAAGGTGAAGGTGGTGCTGAGGATGAACGCGAGGGTGAGGCCGAAGGCGAAGGCGAAGAGATGGACGAGGATGAAGATGAAGAGATGGATGAGGACGATGAGGATGAGGAAGACGAGGAAGACGAAGGAAAGGACGAACAGGCAGAACAAGCCGAACAGGCAGACGATCTACAACAACAGCATCAACAACAGGGCACAAACGATGGCGGTGAAGATGATGAAGATGACGAATTGGCTGATTTGTTCGGATAAAGTACACCCCAAAATGGCTTCGTACAACTTGGTTTATACCACCTCTAATGCACTTAACGTATGGTAGTGACTCTGGTGTATGGATGTATCACTGCACAGCCAGTGCGGCCAACTTCAATTTCGAAGGGTTACAATTGTTGCCCAAAACGGTGCTCTTTTGTAGACTTTTGCGCCAAATGTGAAACTACGGTCAGGACACGAAAAGGCACAGCAAAATGACAGCAAAACTGATGTGTGGCAGGAAAAGGGTCCGATATGGGCAATTCAAGCCTATAAATTAAAGCCCTTCCCACAGGGAAATTTTATGAAGCATACAACGGAAATTTGACAAGCACCTTATCTCGCTCGTATTGTCTACCATTGAATCCGGAAGGAACCAGACGCTCTCCTCATCATGAGCCAGTGTAGGAAATCCACTCACCACGCATCGTTCACGCAGCTGGAAGGCGTGTGTCCTTACCACCTTGCCCGGGCACGCACATAACCGCGAAACGCATCGCTGAGTACATCAACCTCTACCCAAAAAACACTCGTAATTTGTCACATCTTGTGCTCCAGTTCATCCTGTTTCTCCCTAATCCACCAGTGTTAATGGCGTTGAATTGGGTCAGTCGAACCAGTAATCCACCCGGCTTTGTGCTGTTGCCTGAAGAAGTGCATAGGTTCGCCCTTCCCCAAGAGGTTGCTGCGGACCTCAATCCTATTGGACAGCAGAACGGCGATACGATCACGATAAAGGGGAACGTCACCTTAACAAGCCACCGGATTGTTATCCTGTCCACAAGAAGCACCCAGCAACACGATAACTTCTCACTGCTGTACAAGGACATCGTTTGGTTCAAGCTGGAGATGCCCTGGTTGGGGAGCAACAAGTTCAGAGTGACGTTTAGGGTATCGGACGGGAACGGAGGGCTGAACTACATGTACCAATGGTCCCTGTGTATATCGTTTGTAGAAGGAGGTGCGATCCAGTTTGCAAAGGAGTTTGAACAGTTGAAAACCAGGTTTGATAACAGCCAGGTCGATGAGTTGCCCCCATATACCGAACAGATGTGAGGGTCATTTTATTTAATACCAGCTCGTCTAATACACTTTCCTGAATAGGAAGTCAAGAACCTCCCCGTCATGGCCGGCGGACCTCGGCCGTAAACAGAAGCAATTCCGACCGCGCGCCCTCCCCCCCTCCGCCGTCCACTGGCGGCCAAATGAAAAACCAAAACCCGGTTCTCAACCACAAAAAAAAACTCTTGTAGAGAAAGAAAGGAAAAAGAACCCATCAACTTTGTAAGTCAAAAAACCTGGCGTCCCTAAAAAGGTAAACAAAAAAAGAGCATTTGGGAAAACATTGGCGCGTCATGGATTTCAATAGACCGCTGAGTAAAGAGGAGATCCACAAGTTGTACTTTGTAAGTTGATTATTCGCTGTCTTTGATCTGTTCTATTGTGTTTGGCTATGTTTGTTTATTTTTTGTTGTTGTTGATGTTGTTGTTGTTGATGTTTTTGTGTTTGTTTATTTTTTGGCTGTTTTGGTGTTGCGTGTTGCTGGGTTTCTCTCAGCGGCTAGTTGTTTTGCTTTGGTTTGGGATGACTGTGTGACGAGAGTGGATGGTGTGTTTAAGCACCCTGTTGACACTGGCGCCCTGCTCACACCGACGCGGTTGGTTTGTTGGTTTGCTTGTTGTCTGTCCCGCTGAGTGAGTTTGGTTTGGCGGCTTTGGCTAGCGGTATGTGGTTGCTGTCATTGCTCTCTTTTGGCGAGTTTCTATGGCACCAACCTGGGATTTGAATAAACTGAACAGCACAACATGATGGCAGATGGTGCATGGTGATTAGAGTACTAACACGTTTCATAGAGATGGCAGCAGCTTCGGGCGCAGTATGGCGACAATGCGGTTCAAAATGCAGAGTTTGTTCAGCTGTCCAAGATGTTGAAGCACATTTCCAAGCAACAAGAGTTGGCTAGGAAGATGCAGCAGGAACAACAGCAGCAAGCACAACAGCAGCAGCCAGTTCAGGGACAGCCACTCCAGACCCAAGTTCAGCAAGAACATCAACAGTTACAACAAGTGCCACAGAGCGGATCACCAATGTTACCCCAGCAGACAGTGAATAACAGGTTCCAGCAGTTGCAACAGGACCAGCAGCGTCAGCAGTTCAACGGGAATGGGTATAACAATATGATGGGGAGAACTCCAAATATGGCTAACAATTCTGCAATTCCAACTCCACCGCAGGTACACCAACAACAATCGCAACAGCCTCAACAGTCGCAACAGCCTCAACAGCAGCCGCAGCAGCAACAACAACAACAACAGCAGCAACAACAGCAACAACAACAGCAACAACAGCAACAACAACAGCAACAACAGCAACAACAAAACAGATCACCTTTGAATGCCAGTCTATTTGCTCCTCATCAATCTGTCTTGCTTAAGGCTCAAATTGCCGCTTTTAAGTGTATTGTCAAGAATGTGCCTATCCCCCAAGAAGTTAACAATATCCTGGTGGCGTCTATGAAGAATAACTTTGGTGCAAACTTGAGACAACAGGCTTCAATGACTCAACCTCCAGTGGTTCAATCACCAGCAGTTCCACCTTCTCAACCACCCTCTGCTCAGTCACCTCAAGGTGTTCCACAGCAGTTCACTCCGCAGCAGCAGCACCCAGTTCCACCACCGCAACAGCAGCAACAACAGCCACCACAACAAGCTCCACCGCTACAACAACAGCCACGTTCACTACAACAACAGCAATCACGCCCATATCCACAACAAAAACCACCTCAATCGAAACAGACGCCACCTCTCCAGCAGCAGCAGCAACAACAACAACAACAACAACAGCAGCAGCAGCAGCAACAACAACAACAACGTTCGAAATCTGCTACTCTGTCTTCCAGAAGGCAAACGCCAACAGCAGCTATCCAACAGCCACAACCACCTGCTAAACCAGCTCCGCTATTTCGTCCTATAGAGAATCAAAAACCAATACCTTTGGAGAAGTTGAAAAGTCAGTATCCAGAGATAACAACAGTGTTCCCTGTTAACGATCCAAAGATTCGAGTTGAAAGCTACACCAAACCCCAACAACAAAAGGAAGTTCCTTACGAATTGTTCTACCATCCAAAATCCCGTAATATACTCCCTGGTGTCTTCCCGGAAGGGTTGGATCTGTATGGTGCCTCTCAGGTTAGAGAAACCACGATCCAGTTGGAAATTGATGCTGCTATTGAAGAGTTCAAGAAGAAGCTAGACCAAACAGATGATGTTGATCCTAAACAAGTTGATGATCTTGTGGATTACTATGCATTGGAATTACTCCCTCTGCAAAAATCCATAAGGGGCCACATCCTGAGTTTCAACTACTTCAAGAACTCATTATTAACGAACACCCATCCAAATTTCCTGGCTCGAATTCGCAAAGTTACTCTTGCTGATTCACAGGCAACTTCTGCTTTGTACGAACAACAGCTCTCGATGAAACGTAAAGTTGAGAACAAGAAGAAATTCGACCACATTGAAAAACTTGCAGCGGACTCTAGCTCCATCATAAAGAAGAGAAGCGATAAGAAGGACAAAATTGCAAAGTTCGGTAGAAGTATTGTAAGCATGCATTCAAGCATTGAAAGGGAGGAACAAAAGAGAGTTGAGAGAAACGCTAAGCAACGTTTGCAAGCTTTAAAGGCGAACGATGAGGAGGCATATATCAAACTGTTGGATCAGACAAAGGATACAAGAATCACCCATTTGTTGAAGCAAACCAATACATTTTTGGACTCTTTGGCCCAAGCAGTTAAGGAACAACAGAAGGAAACTCATGAGCATGCAAAGTCCATTGGACGAGAGGTATCCTCTGAGTTTGATGAGATGGAGGACAATGAAAATATTGACTATTACTCTGTGGCCCATAGAATTAAGGAGGAGGTTAAAGTTCAGCCTAGTATTCTTGTTGGTGGTGAACTGAAAGAATACCAGTTGAAAGGTCTCCAATGGATGGTGTCGTTGTACAATAATCACTTGAACGGTATCTTGGCTGATGAAATGGGACTGGGTAAAACTATCCAGAGTATATCTTTGATTACTTATCTATATGAAGTTAAAAAGGTTCATGGTCCGTTCTTGGTTATTGTTCCCCTATCTACTTTGACGAATTGGAATTTGGAATTCGAGAAATGGGCTCCTTCCTTGAAGAAGATTACCTACAAAGGTGTCCCTTCTGTTAGAAAAGGTATGCAACATGACATCAAAACTGGTAACTTCGATGTGCTTCTGACAACTTTTGAATATATCATCAAGGACAGACCATTGCTTTCTAAGATCAGATGGGCTCACATGATCATCGATGAAGGTCACAGAATGAAGAACTCAAACTCTAAGTTATCATCTACTCTAACCCAGTACTACCACACCGATTATAGACTGATCTTGACTGGTACACCTCTTCAAAATAACTTGCCAGAGTTGTGGGCGTTGTTGAACTTTGTCTTGCCGAAGATTTTCAACTCTGTGAAATCGTTTGATGAATGGTTTAATACTCCTTTTGCCAATACTGGTGGTCAAGACAAGATTGAACTTTCTGAAGAAGAGACGTTATTGGTGATTAGAAGATTGCACAAAGTGTTGAGACCTTTCTTGTTGCGTCGTTTGAAAAAGGATGTGGAAAAAGATTTACCTGACAAGGTTGAAAAGGTGTTGAAATGTAAGATGAGTGCAGTTCAAAGCAAGATGTACCAACAAATGTTGAAATACCATCAAATCTTTGTTGCTGATGAATCGGGTGAAGGCATAGCCCCAATCAGAGGTTTGAATAACCCAATCATGCAACTCAGAAAGATTTGTAACCATCCATTTGTGTTTGAGGAGATTGAAGATTTGATCAACCCTACCCGTGAAACCAACAACAAAATTTGGAGATGTGCAGGTAAGTTTGAGTTGCTAGATAGAGTCTTGCCAAAATTTAAAGCATCAGGTCACAGGGTGTTGATGTTCTTCCAAATGACGCAGATTATGGATATCATGGAGGACTTCCTGAGACTGAATGATTTGAAGTATTTGAGATTGGATGGTTCAACAAAGCCAGATGATCGTACTCAGCTGTTGAAGCTGTTCAATGCACCAAACTCCGAATACTTTGCCTTCTTGTTATCCACAAGAGCTGGTGGTTTGGGTTTGAATTTGCAAACAGCTGATACCGTTATCATTTTCGACACCGATTGGAACCCTCATCAAGATTTGCAGGCACAAGATAGAGCTCACAGAATTGGTCAGAAGAATGAAGTGCGTATCTTGAGATTGATTACTGAAGATTCTGTGGAAGAAATGATTCTTGAGCGTGCTCATCAAAAGCTAGACATCGATGGTAAAGTCATTCAAGCTGGTAAGTTTGACAACAAATCGACAGCTGAGGAGCAAGAAGCTCTATTGAGGGCTTTGTTGGAAGCTGAAGAGAGCAAAAAATCCGACAAGGAAGAAAACGAGGATCTTGATGACGACGAGCTGAACGAAATTTTGTCCAGAAACGACAACGAACTGGCACTCTTCAAGAAGATGGATGAGGAAAACAAGGCCAAAAAAATGCAAGGACGTTTATTTACCGAAGCTGAGCTTCCTCCTTGCTTTTCCAAGGATCCTGCGGAATATCTTAAACCAGAGGATGTTGGTGAGTATGGTCGTGGTGCTAGAGAGCGTAAGCAGACTTTCTACGACGATAACTTGACAGAAGAACAATGGCTAAAGGAAATTGATGCTGAGATTGGTGGATCTGATGAAGAGAATGCACCAGAAGCCAAGAAGAAGAGAAGGGGTAAGAAGAAGAGATCTGAAATGGAGGATGATGAGGAACTTATGAATTATGTTGGTAAAAAGAGAAAGAGTGCACCTCCATCAGTCAAAGATGAAGATTCCGAATCTACAGGCTCGACTTCTCGTCGTGGAGGTAGAAAATTTGTTCCTGGACGCCGTGGGCGTATCAGTAAGGACACACCTCCAAGTCGTTACCCTCGTCCTGAATCGTTAAGTCCAAGAGAGCGTGAAACGTTGAACCTTCAATGTGAGAACATTTGTGAAGATTTAATTGATTATGTGGATGAACACGGTCGTCGTCTCAGTGATATATTCATGGTTAGACCTGCGAAGAAGTTTTACCCAGACTACTACGTCTTGATCAAGTACCCCGTGGCTTTTGATATGATCAAGAAGCGTATCTATGGCAACATATATCACTCTCTTAGTGAATTCATTGAGGATATTCACCTTATGGCTGGTAATGCAAAGATTTACAACGAAGAGGGGTCGATGGTTTATGAAGATGCGGTTGTGTTAGAGAACTTGGCCTTGAAGAAGTACAAAGAGTTGACTGAAAAGGATATCGACTTCACAGAGTACGATCGTGAGCACTTCAACAAGATTCAACCTAGACCAGGTGCACCTACGTTGTCAGATCCTAAAGAGGAACCAGTCGAGAATCAACCTCCTGCCAATGGTGAAACGGATGCTCCAGACGAAGCATCTGAAGACACAGCAAAGGAGTGATACATCTTGTCTACATGTGAATACTGAGAATAATAATAATAATAGATCGATTGTGTTATAACTGGTTTCCGATCAAATAAATAGCTCGTTGAATCAATCAACCCTTATATATAAGGATAAACACGTGTATGAATATCAATAGAATGCCATGTGTATGCTTATTTCAAGCCTTGGAGCATCTCCAAGGTGACACTCTTTGGTCTCTCGATTGGCAAACCGTAGATTCTATCCCAAACCAACTGGGCCAATGGACCCATGGATCTGGAACCACCAAAGATGACGGTGAAGAAGAGCAACTCGGTCAAACCGTAGTGGTAGAAGAGAACACCGGATGACGAGTCGACATTTGGGAATGGGTTCTTTGTCTTACCGTGCTCCTTCAAGACACCTGGGGCGATGTTGCTCAAGTTGTTGACCAGCTGGAAGTAGTCGTCGTTTTGGAACTCCTCTGGTCTGTTGAACCCGAACTGCATCATGGCCTTGAAACGCGGATCAGGTTTACGGAGCACACCGTGGCCATAGCCAGGAATGACCCGCTTGGAGTTAAGCAGTGACCACAGGTAGTCCTCGATCTGCTTCTTGTCGTTGATGTCGGTCACGTTCTTCTTCATCTCCACGATGAAACGGACAACCTCCTGGGCCGCCAATCCGTGCAATGGCCCAGCCAAACCTTGGACACCAGAACTGTAACTGAGGTAAGCGTCACTCAGCGCAGAACCAACCAAGTGGGTGGCGTGGGCACTGACGTTACCGCCCTCGTGGTCAGCGTGGAGAGCGCAGTACAATCTGATCAGGTTGATGAAGTCTTGTGACTGCGCGGCAGTCAAGTTCTTCACGTTAGCGGAGTCCTGTGTGTAACCCAACACCGTGGCCATGTTGTGGGACCAGTCCTTGGACTTTGTGTCGAGCTCACCAAGGGTCTTACCACCAAAGTAGGTGTTGGAGTAGATCTTACCAATGACACCAGGCAACTTGGCGATCAAGTTGATGGAGTCCTCCAAAGTGTACTCCCAGTAGTCTGACTTTGGAATACCCTTCTCGTATGCTCTGGCGAACTGGGAATCGTTGTTCAACGCAGAGATGGCAATGGACAACTGAGTCATTGGGTGAAGCGTGGTTGGCAAGCTGTCCAGCACCTTGATGAGGTAGTCTGGCAAGGTGGACTTGGAAGCAATCTCGGCGCTGAAAGTGTCAATCTGTTGCTGGGTTGGCTCAGAGCCGGTCAGCAAGAACCAGAACATGGACTCTGGCAAGAACTCAGAGTTTGGGTCGTTCAGCTCGTCCTTGCACTTTGGCAAGAAGCCTTGACAGTCGCTGATGGTCTTGCCGTGGAAGGTGACACCAAGGTCGGCATCGACCTGGGAACTCTGCCAGAACAAGGCCTTGTAACCTCTCATACCACCGATGGTGGCACCAACGGTCAGCTCACCTAGGCTGGCTTCGGATTTTCTGAGAGCCTGGAGCTGCTCAACTCTCTTTGGGATAGCAGCCTTGAGGGTGCTTCTAATGTCTGTGGAAAAGGCTCTTCTAAGCATCTTGAATGGAATTGATTACGTCCTCGTCTGAAATCAAGTAATTAAAGAGAGAGAACGAGACAAAAGGGATTCACTAAACATTGCCCGGAGCTTCTCGAGACCGAGCTTTATATAACAACTGGACAAAAGTGTCACGACTGTTGTGGAGAAAACAGGAGAGACTTTTGTCCAACGTATAATGGACAAAGGAGGGCCCAGCACCAGGAATAGTCACGAACTCACACAACTTTGTCTTGTTGGCAAACGTACAAAATGGGATGACTTCCATTTTCAGAAACGAACGCAAGTCTCGCAGCCTACCCCACATGCAACCGACTTGCAGCGGGCTGTTTGTCTTTTTGTGTCTCTCGAGAATGGCAACGGGACACATAGGCAAAAACGTATGGTGGAAAGTGGATGCCGAGCATCGGGTTAGCTTTAGAGTTTTGAGCACAACAATAAGGAATGGGGATGGTCAACGTGTAGAGAGGCTTTCCACTTTTTCTAATATTGGGCTGTGGCTAAGGACAGATGGAGGTTTGATCTAAGGGGTTGTCACGCTATCCAATTGTCCTGCCTCTTGTCTGTAAACGGTAACGTTAGGAGAAACTTTGCTGGTTCCACCAGAAGTAGACGAGCCTACGGACTCATGATCGGACAAGTTGGTTGGAAAACGTCCCAACGTTAGTCCAATTTCAGAGTGGATTTGGGGGAACACTGTGTGCTTTGCTCTTATCTTTCGTACGATTTAGTCGTACGTGTAACGTCATGAAGATTTCCCATCGTTTAAAGGGTCAAAGGAAGACCAACGGAAAGAGGATTCCTACGTGGACCACGTTCGTCAAGAAATCATTGCGGTTGAAGAGAAGCATACATGTAGCTTCTGAGGTATTTTACCGTAAGAATCGATCGCCAGAAGCCGTTGTAGCAAGAACCAGTGCCCTTGGCTTCTCGTTACACTGTTGATTTCATAATACCCGGGAGACTCGTCAGCTGTCAATATTGACTATTTGGGATCATGGCAAACCGCGTTTTAGAACCGTGTGGGAGGAATCGAGCAGATTATGGTTGCTTCTTTGGTCAAATACCAAGGTCCAATACCCCCGATGGTAATCTGGATGACATGTGATGGTTTTATAACGTGCCAGCGTGGTGCTTCTGACCCCTAAGCTGGCCCGGACAACGTGCACAATTCACTGCCCAACTGCCCCAAGTTGCTTCGTGATGTCCATCTTACTTGTTTTCAGCCTCGCGTACCGCATATTCAGGGCACGGGATTATGTAATCATCCTGAAACAGAACACGCGAGAGAGGTGGAGTGCAACTTTGAAGATTAGCGCCTAAACCACATTGCGTACTTTGATCACTGACCACTTAGTGATCATGCAGGTGTCACGTCTGGCTACTGTGAGAAACAGAAAATGATGCGGTTAGTCAACGCAGATGCCTTTGGAATGGTACTACGAATTTGTATCAACGTTGTATGATTGACACATATCGCTGTGTTCTAAGTTGTTCAGCAGATCATGTGCGAACGTATTTGGTGAAATGATTGCAATTTTAGATGCAGCGTTCCATGTGGTGTTGAACATCGACGGTTAGATTGAGGTGTAGAGTCTTATACATGATCAACAACTTTGCCATAAAACACTGAGGATTACATTGTGGTCATTATGTGGTATAGTGCAAGGACATGGGAACAAATCCACTGAGTGCAATGTGAACTGGTTAGCGTGGTCGTCAACATGAATTGGCCTCTCTGGTTCGTAGGCGACGCTGCGCAAATAGTATCGTTGCTGCTGGTAAATAAATGGTACTTGATGTCGTTGTTGGCTGATCGTTCCTCCCGACACTAGTCGCATGACTAATGTGGTCAACTGATTGATCTATGGATAATCTCACTGATCACGAAGAGTACGCTACCACCTGCAGTGTGTGTGGGCACGCGCCAGAGGCTACACTTGGTGTTTGGATGCGGCCATGCTCGAATAGGATAATATCACTTATATACGCGTTCCTCTTAGAACATCAAATGTTCTTTTATAATGAAAACATTGATCATATCCTCTTGTATGAATCACGTTTAGCTCGCTGCTGTTGAGACTAGTCGATCGTGTACCACGGCTTGAAGATCTTAGAACCCACAACGCACACAGTACAAGCTGATCACGTTTGGTGTCCGGGTGTGTCCCAAATCGCCATAGTAAACTATCACCTCCAATCCATATTGGTCGATACATGTGTTTCAAGCTGGTCATAAACGAATCCTCGGTAAGTTCGGGATGTTATCAGTTGTGTGCTATTAGTACAAGTATATTAACCATATTCAGACGTAAGTACCGAGTAATTATATAATATTTATCAAATTTGTCATTATTTATGTTGAATATTGTGAGAAAAGATATCATACACTGAACTCAGGCTACTTGTCCAATTTTATACAGAAAAAATGATATAGACTACTGTTTTTAATATATCATAGTATCAAAGATCACAGAAAAATGTGGCAATTAGTGAAAGAACTATAAGTAGCCGTCATAATAAAACAATAGAACAGTTAATTTTGAGACCTAAGGCACTACTAACAGAATACATGTTAATCATCATGTCAACCAGACAGTGCTTAGGAAAGTGGATATACGCTAGCTTGTCCTTATAACCTACAACGAATGAATTGATGACCTTTTTATGAGTGCCTGTTGAGGGACTATACACTATTCTATATATGTATGTAGAGGGTAACCAGATATACACACCAGTATTAGTGGTAATGATGGAAAGAAAGAAAAAAAAGTAGAGAAACCATTAATGCAAGGCAATAAAAAGCAGCAAAGGGCGAAGTAAAAAAGTTATTTGTGCACCGAGTTGAGCGAATGCACCATGTTTTCTTTATGAGTCATTATGGGGTCGTTAATTATTTCTTGTTGTTGATGCCAAATTTGGAATCTTTAGAACTTCAATGGCTTTGGTTGTTCCCATGGGTTGGATTGGTCAGTGAAGTGACCGTAGGAAGCAGTCTTGAAGTAGATTGGTCTAGCCAAGTCCAACTCCTTGACAACGACACCTGGTCTCAAATCAAAGTTACCCTTGATGATGTCAACAAGTTGTTCAGAGGTGTACTTGGAGGTACCGTAAGTGTCCACGTAAATGGACAATGGCTCAGCAACACCAATGGCGTAGGACAATTGAACAAGAGCTCTTCTAGCCAACTTAGCGTGGACAAGGGACTTAGCAATCCATCTGGCAGCGTAAGCAGCGGATCTGTCAACCTTGGAGAAATCCTTACCGGAGAAGGCACCACCACCGTGGGCACCCCATCCACCGTAAGTGTCAACGATGATCTTTCTACCGGTCAAACCAGCGTCACCTTGTGGACCACCAATGACGAATCTACCAGATGGTTGGATGTGGTAGATGGTCTTGTCATCGAGCAAGTGCTCTGGAATAACCTTTTGGACAATGTGCTTGATGATCTCACTTCTCAAGTCCTCAGTGGAGATCTCCTCAGCGTGTTGAGTGGAGATAACAATGGTGTCAACTCTGAGTGGGATGACGGCACCACCATCCTTCTTGTACTCAACAGTAACTTGGGTCTTGGTGTCAGGTCTCAACCATGGCAAAGCACCTGATCTTCTAGCGTCAGCAAGTGCAGCGTTCAACTTGTGAGCCAACAAGATGGTCAATGGCAACTTCTCATCGGTTTCATCGGTGGCATAACCAAACATGATACCTTGGTCACCGGCACCGAGCTCCTCAAGAGCCTTCTCGTAGTGCAAACCTTGAGCAATATCTGGGGATTGTTGCTCAATGGCAACAAGGACGTTACAGGTCTTGTAGTCAAAGCCCTTATCAGAAGAGTCGTAACCAATGTGCTTGATGGTGTCTCTGATGATCTTTTGGTAGTCCAATTGAGCCTTGGTGGTGATCTCACCGAAAACCATGATCATACCAGTCTTGGAAGCGGTCTCACAGGCAACCTTGGAGAGCGGATCAACAGCCAAACAAGCATCGAGAATGGCATCGGAAACTTGGTCACAGATCTTATCTGGGTGACCTTCACCGACAGACTCGGAGGTGAAGAGGAAAGTTTCAGCAGCAGCAGACATTGCAATTTACTTTAAAGAGAAGGAAACGAGGAGATGATAAAAACTCTTGAAAGAATTGTGAAGAAAGAAGAGCGAAAAGGGTGAGAGAAGGGGAGAAAGAAACGTGGGAAATTTTTATTTATGTAAGTTGAAAATTTTCGCTATCCCAAGACGAATTCTTTTTGCTCGACATGTGAAAATTTTCGCTAAACGAACATGATGAAGACGCCACAGTTTAAACGGTTTTTTTTTCGTTTGTTTTTTGCAAGATCACATGCAAAAGATGGTTCATCTGTGGGAATTTTTACGTGGTGTTTGGATGTTTATATAATCCGCACGTGTTTTTGTGTTTTTTTCAATTTTAGCAAAAAAAAACTCCGCGACGGGGAATTGAACCCCGGTCTACCACGCGACAAGCGGTAATTCTAGCCACTAAACTATCACGGATGTTTCTTGTTTCGTGAGGTTTCAGAATCGGGTGATAGATCAGATTACGTCATCAAGAACAGTTCATATATAAGCCGAACAGAATGACTAGATCTACAGAACACAATAGAAGAGTCAATAGAACTCGGACAGAGATTGAGAAGAAGTTGAAAGATATAAAAGAGAGAATGAAATCCCAGGATTTCACGTTAGATTCTTTCACAACGTTACGTACTCAGACTAGCGTTAATCGGAAGACTGAATTTACCCTAACGGAACGAACGCTCAGTATAAAGCTCAGATCCAGGGCACATACCACAGAGCCTGAATCAATAAGCCAAGATATATTCGCTACAACAATAGAAACTACAACAGAACATTGTAGGCTTTGTTGTATCTAACATCGTGAAGAGATTGGCCTCTCGCATTGTAAGCTACTCCACATCGGGAAAATTACCATATTGGGATATTTATTGCCCTTTGTGTTCGCTTTGTTTTGCTTTCGCTTTCACTCTCATAGTACACACCTTTAAGCCTACTGTTCACAGCTACACGGAAGTATCCCGCTTCGAATACCCACAGTGTGAAGGATGGACCTTGGTGGTATGCTCAACTTTTTCAGATCACCGTCTGCTTCGCCCGTCAGCCCTTATTTACTAACCATGAAACGCCCCCAGCAATCACTGATCTTGATGAATGCATCGAGCTTCTCTACAAGAGACAGCTGTTACCGGAGATCACGCTGAAGGCGTTGTGCTTCAAGCTGAAGGAAATCCTGATAAATGAGCCTAACATCATGCAGTTGCAATCCCCAATCACGGTTGTTGGTGATATCCACGGCCAATTCTACGACTTGATTGAGATATTCAAGATTGGCGGGTACTGTCCAGACACGAACTACCTCTTCCTCGGAGACTACGTCGACAGAGGCATGTTCAGCGTTGAGACTATAACGTTGTTGATATGCTTGAAGATCAGACATCCCAACAGGGTGACGCTGGTACGAGGAAACCACGAATCTAGACAGATCACGCAAAACTATGGGTTCTACACCGAGTGTATGAGGAAATATGGCAACGCAACGGTGTGGCATCTCTTCACGGACATTTTTGACTTCTTAACCTTGAGCGCAATGATCGACAACTGTATATTTGCCATACACGGTGGACTGTCCCCAAACGTGCACACTTTGGACCAACTGAGGCTTATAGACCGGTTCAAAGAGATCCCACACGAGGGCGCAATGGCAGATCTCGTGTGGTCAGATCCAGACACAGAGAGTAGCGGGTTTTCACTATCACCAAGAGGTGCAGGTTACACGTTTGGAGTTGATGTTGTGAAGAAATTCCTCTCGATGAATTCAATGGACAAGATTCTAAGGGCCCATCAGCTGTGTAATGAAGGTTACCAGGTATATTTCAACGGATTAGTAACCACGGTTTGGTCTGCGCCCAACTATTGCTATAGATGCGGCAATAAGGCATCAGTTATGGAGATCTACAACAAGGATCAACACTACTTCAACGTTTTCGACGAGGCACCAGAGAACAAAGACCAATGGCCGAAGGAGGATATATTTGGTGAAGTTGTTGGTGGTGACACGGCAAACGCCCAGCATATTGAATACTTCCTGTGAATTATCATTGTCATTATATGAGTAGACCACTAACTATAGTACAACTCTAGGTTTGTCCCGTTGTGTACTTCGTAATCCCCCAGAGTTATATGGTCCTTCAACGTGGTATTCCCCTTCTTTAGTGCAATCTTCCCGGCTGCTGTGCCGATTTGCACAGCTAGCAACTTTTTGAAATCACCCACAAGGTCCTCTTCAAGGGCCTTTACACGGACCTTCTTACCAACACTTCACGGTTGTTAGTCAGTAGGACCACGATCATTTGTTTAGCAGGAGAGGGTGGCTAACTTACCGGTCGTTCACAACAACTTCAATCATGGTCTCATAAACAATGGTCGAGACCTCCCTTTCTTCTTTCTTTTTGACGTTTAGTCAGAACAAGCTAAATGTCTCAAACGTCTTAGTCGTAGATGTTGTTTATTTTGTCCTTGCCCGCTTGGACCAAGAGTGGCGCGTGAAACTTTAAAGTCGTATTTTTTTTGGGACATTTGGCCGCCTCAAGAACGAAGATGCTCATCGCCTTGAAGATTTTAGCCTACCAAATTACTTGTTAGAGTATTAAAACGATCATTAGAGTGGAGAGACGGATATAACAAATGCTGTTGCTCATCGATTCCTATGACTCCTTCACGTATAACTTACGCTCTTTGGTGGAGGAGGCAACCGGGGAGACCGTGTTGGTCATACACAACGACCAAGTGCCTCAACATGAACTTCAAAGCTACCTAGGCCTATTCAAAGGTGTCATTATAGGCCCAGGCCCAGGAAACCCATCAGTTGATGGAGATGTGGGCGTTATTCCGTGGCTCTTCACGCAAGATATCCCACTGCTGGGTATCTGCCTGGGGTTTCAGTCGCTGTGCCTGTCACAAGGCTGTGCAATTGAAGAACTGGGCGATGTTAAGCATGGCCAGGTGTATAAAGTAACCCATAATGGTGATCCATTATTGGATGGTATTGATGAATCCTTTGAATCCGTGAGGTACCATTCATTACACGTTGCTGATCCATTGGCTGACTCTCTGGAGAAGTTAGCCTATACAACGGAACCTGACGGGACTGAAGTGATTATGGCTGTAAAGCATAAGACTAAACCCTGGTACGGAGTGCAATACCACCCAGAGTCGATTTGTTCCACCTTTGGCTCCACCTTGGTCTCTAATTTCCTCTCATTGGCTGGAAAGTATAACGAATCGAGATCCAGAACTGTCTATGAAGACCCAGGTTCTGTTGAAATGCTCCTGCGTAAGATCAACATTGAGCCTCTACTGACTCCAAAGCTGGACAAACCGTTGAAACTCCACCAAAAGTTGATCCCGACTTCATCGTCCCCTGTCACAATCTGTGACTTACTCTTCCAGCGTGGTAAAGAGTTCATGTTATTAAACTCGGCCTCTTCGCCTGGGAATTGGTCTATAATTGGACTACCTTCTAAAGCGTCATTGAGAATTACACACTCAACGGAATCAAATGACAAAGTCTCACTACAGCAACACGGAGAATCGTGGGAAGAGGACATATCCTCAATATGGTCGTTCTTATCAGACACCATGTCCTCCCACATTGTGCCAAAGACCTCACAGTTCCCCTTCATAGGTGGATTCTTAGGCCTGTTTTCATACGAAGAGGGCCACTTTGTCCAGCTGGAAAAGCTTCCACGGGTCACCTCAAGCTCCAATGTCCCAGATACAAAGCTGGTATTCATTGAAGAGTGCATCCTGATGAACAACTCCACAGGTGAGACCTTTATAACGTCTCTGAACTCTGCAGAGCACATCCAAGAGATCGAAGAGCTACTCAACTTTCCAACTCAAGCCACACATCTCGACGAGATACACGCAGAGTACATCAACAAACCTGATAAGGCCAACTATCTGTCTAATTTCAACAAGTGCCAGCAGCTACTTCGCTCAGGTGATTCGTATGAGCTTTGCCTCACTGTGCCAACGGAGATTGGCATACCAGCTAATATACACCCGTGGGAAATCTATAAAGTACTGACCGTGAAGAACCCATCACCTTACTCTGCCTATTTCAACTTTGACGACTGTGTTCTCTTGAGCTCTTCGCCAGAGAGATTTCTCTCATGGGACAACGAAACCTGTGAGTTGAGGCCAATCAAGGGCACGGTTAAGAAGACTGTCGACATGACGTACGAGCGAGCCAAGTCGATATTAAACACACCAAAGGAATTAGGAGAGAATCTAATGATTGTGGATCTGATCAGACATGACTTGTATCAACTGCTGAAGAAAGTCTCGGTGACAAAGCTCATGTCGGTGGAGGAATACTCAACGGTTTACCAATTGGTTTCTGTCATCCAAGGCCACTTCAAAGGTAGTGCTTACTCGGGTATCGATATCTTATCGCAATCCCTACCACCTGGCTCCATGACTGGTGCACCAAAGAAAAGATCTGTGGAGATACTCCAAGAACTGGAGGTTCTTCGAAGAGGACTCTACTCTGGCGTGTGTGGTTACTGGTCAATAGAAAACAATGCTGACTGGAGCGTCATTATCCGTTCAATGTTCCATTATAAAGATGACCTGAAGAACACTCGTGATACAAATCTCTGGAAAATCGGTGCTGGAGGAGCAATCACCGTCCTGAGCGACCCTGAAGGAGAGTGGGAAGAGATGTTGACCAAGCTGGACAGTGTGCTACGTATATTTCAATGATTGTACGCCGTACACTCCGCTGTCAACTCTGGTATTCGCCCATCATTTGGTCAAAGAGGTCATCATCCATGAGAAATAGCTCCAATTGGTTAAAGGGATCAATCAGGTCACCAGAATCGTTACTGACAACCAGTCTCTCAACTTCATCCTCTGTTGGTACAACCGGAGCTGTCATATGAGCCATGCTATCGACCTCGCCGTTGGCCACTTTCTCCTTTAGATAGGAGGAGTACTTGAACTGTATAAACGCATCACATATATACTGGAATTGATCCTTGTTCATATCCAACATGAGGTTAGAATTGTTAAAATTGACAATGTGAACAGTGTCCTTTTCCTTTGTGCTGCTTGATCGTTTGCCGAAACTCGACACTTGCATCCATTCTGTATTCTGATTGATCAGGGAATGAACCCTCTGGAACCCCTTTCTGATGTCCTCTCTCTTGGACTGTGAGATCTTGACATCACCATCCAACCCATCTTTCTCGTTAGACTCCAGGAATCGGACAATCTTGAGCATGGCATTGAACTTATGAGTTCTCAAGATGATGCCTGCGTATTTGAAGAAGGACAGGAACTTCAGTGCGGAGTAGTACTTGGTTGCCAGCTTGTTCTTCACCAAGTCAAGGATCAGGTCAAACACCACGATCACCCTGTTAATCTGGCAATCGACATAGTCAACTGTTAACCCATTTGTCCCATTCTTTGACGTAAGAACCTCTCTGAGTTGGTAGAACCGTAAAAGCATGGCAATACAGGTAATCAGTGCTCTTTCAAACCCACTTATAATCACTGGCATTGTTTCAAAATTGCACTCCTGTGGTACTCTGTCGTCGAATTCGCCCGTGAGATAGGCACATGACAAGTCCACCACTTTACAGATGGATCCAATTGTCAAAGTACAGTATTTCAAATACCTTGGTATATCGACATACCTATTGGACTCAAAGTGCAGTCCAGTGAGGAACGATACCTGTGCCTCCACCATCGCCTGTATCAGTTGTATAGTTAGACAATAGCCGTTCAGTCTCTTGCCGTATTTCTCATTAGACGAGGTTAGCACCACCATGGACTCAATGCTCAGGGCAGAATCGGCATATTCTCTGGACTCCTGGAGTAGCCTCGTCAGCTCGTTCAAACTGGTGAATTCCTTGACATTGTTCACACACTTGGAGATCTTGAGGTACAATCTATGTATCGTTGTAGCTCTGATGATCATATCTCTTTGGAAGTGAGCCAGCTCGTCAATCGAGTCCATCAGTGGGAACTGGACATCGACAAACGATTGGTCTGGGACTATTGGCAGTGAGCCAGACACAACACAGGTATACGCATCAATGGCTGTCAGATGGTGCCATATACATCTTCTCAGATTACACTCAGCAACGTTATCTCTGATTTGGTTGAAGAAGGAAGGATCTCTGTTCAGCCCCATCTGTAACGCTGATTGTAGTATCACTCCAAACAGATTCTGCGACTTGAACAAGCCCATCCCATCACAGTCCTCTGGCGAATCCCTATAGTAACACTTGAGATACACCAGGGCCTGTAATGTTGTCAATGTGCTTTTTCTAAAGATGTTATATTCAGATAGACATCTATACGCAGTTGCCAGCACCATCGCACCGGTCGGGTGTTGTAGAATGGTCAGGTAGTCTTCATCTGTGATCTTGTCTGCATCCATAACCTTCACAAAGACATAGGTATACCTCAGCAGGATGATGAACATCGACATCACGGCAATATCGTCTCGTTCTGTCAGGACGAGCCTGAGCCTCTTTGGAGATCTTTCATCCTTGACGATGATTCTGTTAATGGTCAGCAGGAACGTATCTCTGTCAAGAAATGGCCTATAGATCCATAAGTTCTGCAGAAACACCTTCAGATAGCAGTGTGTCACGTTGAAATCAGGCAATATGCTCACGATCTCCTCCACCAAGGACTCCTTATCCAAGGACGTGCCCATCACGTGCAGTGTCTTCACCATGGGCCTATCACGGACTATATCGTTGACGAATTCCTTGAGTTGCTTGTCGTCATGTTCCAGGTCCAGCAGCTTGATCCATTTCGACATGTGAGGGTATTCTCTCTTATCGGACGAGATCTTGAACGCCAGGAATAGATAGCACACGAAGAAGGCAACGTAGTGGTCTCGCTTGTGCAGTGTGACCGGACAGAGAGGTTTGTGGTCTTCATGGGAGGACCTCTTCAACGACAGGGAGTTGTACTGTGAGAAGTAGTTGATCCGTATATCCTCATCATCATCTGCCGCTTTCTTGTCCGTCAACATGGACTTCAACTGTTCCACTTCTTCCCTTAGGGACTCCACAAGAGACTGGTCCTGCACCGTTTCCGTGGGGGTCTTAGTAGAGTACGACAGTGCCTGTTGCTGCTGTGATGCTTGCTGTGGTACCTGCTGCTGTTGCTGTGTCTGTTGATGCTGCTGCTGTTCACCAAAGTCCGCAGCTTCACGGCCAATATCCACACACTCACCATCCACCACGGGCGTGCTATGGACCCAGTGTGAGGTGTCATTGTAATGGCACCCAATCCCTAGTCTCTTACACGTTGCACACGACGGCCTTTCCCTATCGCACTGTATAGGCTCAGCTGTTAGTGCTTCTCCTCAGCCAACGGAGGACATATAGCCTATGTGTCTGGCATACTCACTTTGATCTTTCTTCTCTTGCAATAAGCACACACCAACGAGATTCGCTGTCTCTGACGTTTGGCTGGGTGTGTCATTGGCTCCAAACAGAGTGTAACTAAAGCTTCTAACGAGTATTGCAAAGGGTTTGTAAAGGGTTTGAAAGTGTTGTTTAATACTCACAGAATTCTCGATCGGGACATTTTCCCCTTTGTCTCGAATTTAAGTACGCGCATGGACCAAAAGGACAAATCAACCCCGACACGTTAAACCCGGCTAACTCCGGGTATCACAGCCGCAGATGCCTGTGTGGGTGTGTGGTACAAGACATCAGCCAAAGAATCAAGATTGCTTCTAACGGCCTTGTTTAATACCTGGTTCCGCCTTCTATGGAGATACACACGCGATGTTCTCTAAGATAAAGACGAAGCTACACTCACACGCAGAGCTGCCCTTGTGCCAGGACATCACCCCTGGGGAAAGCAAGCCACCGTCAAAGATACAGATCCTACGGAACCGGAAGCAGTTTGGTGTGAACCTGGGTGGTCTGTATGTCCAGGAGAAGTACATTGACGACACGTTTATCAGAGAAGGGTTTGAGACCGAGCTTGATGGTGTGACGAACTACATCAGCGTGAACGGCGTTGAGAAGACGAGACAGGACCTGCAGCGCCATTGGAGAAGCTACATCGATTCGATCGACTGGGAGTGGCTGAGAGATCAAGGCACAACTTGTTTGCGAGTGCCAATGGGGTACTGGCACGTTGGCCCTGGCTTCACAAGGGGTACGCCATTTGAAAGTGTTTCTCAAGTTTATGGGGATGCTGCGTGGGAAAGCTTCAAGCAGCTGTGCAAGACTGCTGATGCTAACGACATTGCCATCTTGTTCGACCTGCACGGGCTACCAGGGGGTGCCAATAAGAATGAGCACAGTGGCATGAAGTTATCGGACGCTGGGTTCTGGAAGTCCAAGAAGTATCAGTCGCTGGTGATTGAATTATACGAATTTGTCACCAAGGAGTTCCTGGCTAACGGCTTGACCAACATCTTTGGCCTACAGCTTTCCAATGAGAATGACTACTGTGACCTGGATGCCCAGAAAGAGTTCGTTGGCAAGGCAATCAATGCGATTAGAGCCTTGGACCCAACAATGCCGATAATCATCTCAGACTCCTGGGATCTGAACCTTTGGAACGAGTGGCTTGATAAGCACTCAGTGGATGACAGCACAACATCAGGCATCGTTATAGACACACACGTTTATAGGTGCTTTGATCAGAGGGACCGTGACAAGGCCGTGGACAAGATCATTGGAGACTTATCTCAGGAGCTGAACCACTGGGGAGACAAGGACAACGACATCATAGTCGGCGAGTACTCGTGCGTGCTGGACACGCAGTCGTGGGATAAATCCCAGGGCGCGTCCCGGGATGAGCTGGTCAAACAGTACGGCCAGACAGAGTCACAGCTGTTTAAGAAGTTGACCATGGGCGCGTTCTTCTGGACGTACAAGTTCAAATTCGGCGATGGGGGAGAATGGGGGTTTGTGCCAATGTGTGAGCGTGAGTGTCTAACCAATGGCCAGTGTAAGGCGCTAAGCGATGGTGACTTGTACGCAACATTGGAACAGAAGTTCTCGGAACACTGCAGCTACTGGGACTCTCAAAATGGCAATGCCAAATATGAGCACTGGAGGTATAAAGAAGGATTCATCACCGGGTGTAATGATTCTCTGGCCTTTGCACAGCTCGCCTCGTCGTCTGTTGGAAGCAAGAGGTGGATCAACAGCCGTAAGAGAGAACATGTGCTCAAGTTCAAGAGCTCGAGTCAAGAGTTTGTGTGGGAGTGGGAACACGGCTACGCAACAGCTTTGTCACTGTTCCAGTAGGTCTAGTCTCTGCGGCCTGATCATCGATCACTCGTTACCGCCTTTTTATGATTATTATTAGTGTTTA
>NW_017963678.1:65938-83375 GCF_001661405.1 Williopsis jadinii
TGCTATGGACCCAGTGTGAGGTGTCATTGTAATGGCACCCAATCCCTAGTCTCTTACACGTTGCACACGACGGCCTTTCCCTATCGCACTGTATAGGCTCAGCTGTTAGTGCTTCTCCTCAGCCAACGGAGGACATATAGCCTATGTGTCTGGCATACTCACTTTGATCTTTCTTCTCTTGCAATAAGCACACACCAACGAGATTCGCTGTCTCTGACGTTTGGCTGGGTGTGTCATTGGCTCCAAACAGAGTGTAACTAAAGCTTCTAACGAGTATTGCAAAGGGTTTGTAAAGGGTTTGAAAGTGTTGTTTAATACTCACAGAATTCTCGATCGGGACATTTTCCCCTTTGTCTCGAATTTAAGTACGCGCATGGACCAAAAGGACAAATCAACCCCGACACGTTAAACCCGGCTAACTCCGGGTATCACAGCCGCAGATGCCTGTGTGGGTGTGTGGTACAAGACATCAGCCAAAGAATCAAGATTGCTTCTAACGGCCTTGTTTAATACCTGGTTCCGCCTTCTATGGAGATACACACGCGATGTTCTCTAAGATAAAGACGAAGCTACACTCACACGCAGAGCTGCCCTTGTGCCAGGACATCACCCCTGGGGAAAGGAAGCCACCGTCAAAGATACAGATCCTACGGAACCGGAAGCAGTTTGGTGTGAACCTGGGTGCTCTGTATGTCCAGGAGAAGTACATTGACGACACGTTTATCAGAGAAGGGTTTGAGACCGAGCTTGATGGTGTGACGAACTACATCAGCGTGAACGGCGTTGAGAAGACGAGACAGGACCTGCAGCGCCATTGGAGAAGCTACATCGATTCGATCGACTGGGAGTGGCTGAGAGATCAAGGCACAACTTGTTTGCGAGTGCCAATAGGGTACTGGCACGTTGGCCCTGGCTTCACAAGGGGTACGCCATTTGAAAGTGTTTCTCAAGTTTATGGGGATGCTGCGTGGGAAAGCTTCAAGCAGTTGTGCAAGACTGCTGATGCTAACGACATTGCCATCTTGTTCGACCTGCACGGGCTACCAGGGGGTGCCAATAAGAATGAGCACAGTGGCATGAAGTTATCGGACGCTGGGTTCTGGAAGTCCAAGAAGTATCAGTCGCTGGTGATTGAATTATACGAATTTGTCACCAAGGAGTTCCTGGCTAACGGCTTGACCAACATCTTTGGCCTACAGCTTTCCAATGAGAATGACTACTGTGACCTGGATGCCCAGAAAGAGTTCGTTGGCAAGGCAATCAATGCGATTAGAGCCTTGGACCCAACAATGCCGATAATCATCTCAGACTCCTGGGATCTGAACCTTTGGAACGAGTGGCTTGATAAGCACTCAGTGGATGACAGCACAACATCAGGCATCGTTATAGACACACACGTTTATAGGTGCTTTGATCAGAGGGACCGTGACAAGGCCGTGGACAAGATCATTGGAGACTTATCTCAGGAGCTGAACCACTGGGGAGACAAGGACAACGACATCATAGTCGGCGAGTACTCGTGCGTGCTGGACACGCAGTCGTGGGATAAATCCCAGGGCGCGTCCCGGGATGAGCTGGTCAAACAGTACGGCCAGACAGAGTCACAGCTGTTTAAGAAGTTGACCATGGGCGCGTTCTTCTGGACGTACAAGTTCAAATTCGGCGATGGGGGAGAATGGGGGTTTGTGCCAATGTGTGAGCGTGAGTGTCTAACCAATGGCCAGTGTAAGGCGCTAAGCGATGGTGACTTGTACGCAACATTGGAACAGAAGTTCTCGGAACACTGCAGCTACTGGGACTCTCAAAATGGCAATGCCAAATATGAGCACTGGAGGTATAAAGAAGGATTCATCACCGGGTGTAATGATTCTCTGGCCTTTGCACAGCTCGCCTCGTCGTCTGTTGGAAGCAAGAGGTGGATCAACAGCCGTAAGAGAGAACATGTGCTCAAGTTCAAGAGCTCGAGTCAAGAGTTTGTGTGGGAGTGGGAACACGGCTACGCAACAGCTTTGTCACTGTTCCAGTAGGTCTAGTCTCTGCGGCCTGATCATCGATCACTCGTTACCGCCTTTTTATGATTATTATTAGTGTTTAAGTCTTCGCTTTATGGCCACCCGGCATTGCGTGTAGCCCGATGTCCAGGGACTTGAGAGGTATAAGCTTCCCCTTTGACTAATCCGCTTCACCAAGCGTCCAATGTCCGTCATTAAATGTAAGCATTTCTTTTTTGGCTGACATTAAACTGTAACGTCTAGTCCCTTCCATGCATCTCCAAAGATGAACAGGCAAGTCAAAGATTAGATTTAGGCGGTGGGAACACACACGGGAAAAGAAGTCTCGCCCGCCAAAAGCTTATTAAGAAAAAACCACCCCGACACACGAAAAGTGTGGACATGTCTTGTCTTTCCGCGGCAAACAACCCACAGGCCCTCCAAAAAAAAAAAGGTCTGATACAAATCCAAGGGCGGACAAAAAAGGTATAAAAGAATAAACGATTTCCAGACTTGTCTCAGATTGTTGAACACCCACAAATTTTACTCCCCTTGGATCGTTTGTATGCTAAAGAGCCTAAGAAGACTTTTATCAACAACTTCGACCAATTATAGCCAAATGACCCATCAGAAAGTTACAATCATCGGAGGTGGCCCAGCTGCCCTGACTGCTGCGCTCTATCTCGCCCGTGCTGAGATCAAGCCAACCGTCTACGAGGGACTGTTAGCCAACGGTATCGCAGCCGGTGGTCAATTGACCACCACCACGGAGATCGAGAACTTCCCAGGTTTCCCAGAGGGGCTGACCGGTACCGAGCTGGTTGAGAGAATGAAGAAGCAGGCTGAGAAGTTTGGAACTGAGGTGATCACTGAAACCGTGGCCAAAGTTGACCTGAGCTCGAGACCTTTCAAGTTCTGGACCGAGTGGAACGAAGACGCTGAGCCAATCACAACCGATGCCATCATCCTCGCCACCGGTGCCTCCGCAAAGAGACTGAACTTGCCAGGCGAGGAGACGTATTGGCAACAGGGTATCTCTGCCTGTGCTGTTTGCGACGGTGCTGTTCCAATCTTTAGAAACAAGCCACTTGCCGTGATTGGTGGTGGTGACTCTGCCTGTGAAGAGGCGTTGTTCTTGACCAAGTACGGTTCCAAGGTGTACCTTGTTGTTAGAAAGGACTACCTCAGAGCCTCAACCATCATGCAGAGACGTGTTGAGAAGAACGACAAGCTCGAGATCCTCTACAACACCGTGTCCGTCGAGGCCAAGGGTGACGGTAAGCTGCTCAATGCTCTCCGCATCAAGAACGTGAAGACTGAGGAGGAGAGCGATTTGCCTGTGAACGGTTTGTTCTACGCCATTGGCCACACTCCAGCAACGTCAATTGTTCAAGGACAAGTTGAGACCGATGCCAACGGCTACATCAAGACCGTTCCTGGTACTACACACACATCTGTGGAGGGCTTCTTCGCAGCTGGTGATGTCCAAGATGAGCGTTATAGACAGGCCATCACATCTGCTGGTACCGGTTGTATGGCTGCTTTGGATGCCGAGAAGTTCCTATCCGAGCAGGAGTAGACGTAAACAAATAGCCCAGTGTCGAATTTCTTTGATATATATAGTTATAAACTGAAAGAGTTAATCATCACTTCTTCCTCAATTGTAGTTGTCTAACTTCCTCATCCAACTGCTTGACTTTCTGCTGAATTTCATCCAAGTCTTCGTTCAATCTGTTTCTCTCGTTGACGATGTTCTGCTCCCACTGTCTGAATCTCTGCTCTTCAGCCTTGACCTGGTCTGTGAAGAACTTCTTGAGCGCATTCTCTTCTTCTTTGAACTTTGGGTTTTGGTACTTTCTGTACCCGATAGAGTCGTTGCCTGAACTGGATTCGCTGGACGACATCTTGAGGGTTCTAAAGGCCTCGTAGTGCAGAGTCTCTGTCGATTGGATGAGATCTAACAGGTTTGTTCTCAGCAGCAACGATCTCAGCTTTCTAAAGTCGGAGTACTGTTCATTCTCCACCTCGGCGAGCCCCCATGGATACTTTCTGGCACGGATCAGTTCGCCGTTGCCGTTATCGTACTCGTACTCTGAACAGATGATGGCAAAAGGCATGCTCTCAATCAACGCCTTTGAATGGTCAGCAGCAGCCTGGTCATCCAGCTCGATAGGAGGCGTATAGATTCTAATCTCCTGGGCCTCAATGACAGAACGGATTCTGTTCTTGAACCCACTCAGTTCACTTGGCGACAGCGTATCAGCCTTTGCAATGATTGGGATCAGATTCACCCTGGTTCCCAGTTTCTTCATCGTCTCGATGTCCAACGGCTTCAAAGAGTGTCCCGTAGGTCTGATAAAGTACAGGCAGGCGTGTACCCTCAAGTCGTGCTTGGAGTCACGGTTTGGCTGCTGCTCCTGTCTCATGAACGACTCGTGCTGGTCATCTATGAAGTCCACGATCGGCTGCCATGTGGCCCTGTTGTTGATGTTGTCTCCGAACCCAGGCGTGTCGATCAAGTTCACCCTGAGCTTGAAGTTCTTCTCCTCCAGCTCCGCACGGACAATGTCGATCTCCGTGGTCTTGTTCAGCGCCTTCTTGTGACGGTTCTTGTTGTCCACAGGCTGCTTCAAGAGCGTCTGGAACAGCGTGTTGATGAACGTAGTCTTACCAACACCGCTTTCACCGGCAACCATCAACGTGAAATGCCCACCTTGCTTAGATACAATCTTATACCTTCACAGTAACAGTTAGCGATATAAACATCAAGACACCCGCACACGGGGGGCAAGGCCTGAGAAACAGCTCAGCAAAGCACACTCACCTTTGGTTAGGAAGCGAAGAGATTCCAATTGGCTCCGACACAGTCATTTTACTGCTATTCTCCGTTGGTTGATACTGGCTCAATGCTGTAACCTTGTGAAAGAGAAACACGAAGCCTTAAAAAGGGTAGAATTTCGTGAAATTTTGGCGAAAATGTCGCGTTTGATCGAGGAATGGTTTCCTAATGGGGAAAGCTTACCGAAAGCGGAAGTGCCGTGGTCCCTGGGCCTTCATAGTTGGAAACGCAGATTATATAATAATTAAAGCACGCATCTATAATAATCATATAACTATTACCGTATAACGGTCAAATGTCCAGCTTGTCCAGCCTATCGGTGAAGTCCCGTACTATCAGCGCTATCTGCTCAACCATCTGGAACTCCGCTGCGATCTCGTCGCACTGGCCGATGACCCTCTTCAGCGAGTCGATCGCCAGTTGCACGGCCTCCAACTGCTCGTCAACCTGTTGCTCCTGTACCTCCACGTACCGTTGGCACTCTTCGCCAATGCCATCGACACGGTCTTTGATCTTGTACATCAGATAGTCAAACGTCAGCGAGAGCTGTTTGATGCCGAGTGGGTCTGTCAGCTGGAGCTCCTCGGACTCGGACTCGGATGACGAGCGTGAAACAGTGGTATCGTCCATTGCAACAGCCTTCGCCTTGTCCAACGGCAAACGGCCCCTTGGCCACCACCTCTGACTGTGTTGTTGTTACACGATTATGCAAACGTACGGTGGCCTTCCCCAAGACCATGTACACCCGCACACCAATATTTGTACACCCGAACACCACAACACCACAGGCCGGGTAACCCCAAGACGTCCCTACTTCCCCCAAAACAGGCACACCCGCACACCACTAAAGGGGAGATAGTGGATTTTAATCCCAGCCACCCACCTTTTCTCGTCGGCTTTCGATCCTCATTCTCTTCACTTTTAGCCGTTGTCACCATACGATATCAGTCAATTGAGCCGAGATTGAACTGAACTGGATACAAGGTCTGATTCCCTGGCATAGACGTATACCTTTCCACCAACTGTTTGTCTTGTTTGCCCGGTTGAAATGTCCGCACCACCTTCGTCATCCCTCGTGAGAAAGATCTGTACGTATACGTCTTCCCCCTAATGGCTTGAAAGTTTGCCAGAGACAGAGACATTCAACTAACCATTACGCACAGATCGAGCCTGTAGAAGCTCGCTTGCTGAGCCTGACCTGTCGCTGAACCTTGCGGTTGCTGACTACATCAATGAGAAGCAAGGCAATGCACCACGTGAAGCTGCTAAGACTGTGGTGAACCTCGTCAATTCTAAGGACACCCACACTGCCATCTTTGCGCTGACCCTGTTGGACGTGCTGGTGAAGAACTGTGGGTATCCGTTCCACCTACAGATCTCCAGAAAGGAGTTCCTGAACGAACTGGTGAAGAGGTTCCCGGAGAGACCACCTTCAAGATACTCCAGAGTGCAGAAGATGATCCTCGGTGCCATTGAAGAGTGGAACCAGACGATCTGTAAGACTTCGAGACACAAGGAGGACCTCGGGTTCATCAGAGACATGCACAGACTGCTGACTTATAAGGGGTACATCTTCCCAGAGGTCAAGCCTGAAGATGCCTCAGTGTTGAACCCATCTGACAATCTGAAGTCCATCGAGGAGGTTCAAAGAGAGGAACAGCTGGCTCAATCTGCAAAGCTACAAGAGCTGGTTAGACGTGGTAGACCTCAGGACCTGAAAGAGGCCAACAAGCTGATGAAGATCATGGCTGGGTTCAAAGACGACACCATTGTGGAGAGTAAAGCGAGAGTTGCGGAGGACTTGGATAGACTGAAGAGAAAGGCCGATGTGTTCAGCGAGATGCTTCAGCAGTCCACCAACTCTGGCCAGTTCGATCCTAACGATGAGACATTGGTTGAGCTCTTCAGTGCTTTGAAAGTTGCCCAGCCAAAGATCCAAAAGATCATCACAGAGGAGCAGGACGACCCAGATGCGGTGCAAAACTTGCTACAGCTGAACGACTCTGTGAACCTGCTTGTTGATAAGTTCAACTTGCTGAAGGCTGGCGATTTGACTAATGCTTCAAAGATCAAGGTTGCTTCGAATGGCTCAGGCGTGCAACAGTCCTTGAACCTGATTGACTTTGACGATGACGACTCAGCCACGGCAACTCCACCACCTCAACAACAAGGTACCACTGTTGACGACCTCTTGGGTGATTTGAACTCGTTATCGTTCAACAACCCTCCACAGGCCAATTACGGACTCGGTGGTGATATCTCGCTTGGTGCAACATCACCACCACCACAATCTTTAAGCCCACAACAATCTTCAGGACCAAACTACGACATCTTTGCACAGTTGTCCCAGCCTTCCACTTCGTCGCCTTCTGTTGCAGCCTCTGCTCCATCATTTGATCTCTTGAGTGGATTCTCTCAACCTCAACAACAACAACAGCCACAGCAGCAGCAGCCACAACCACCACAGCCATCGCTCAAGCAGAGAACAGTGGTCAACGAGTCACAGCACTTGAAGTTTGAAATCGACGTTTCTAAGCACTCAGACAACTTCATCTCTGTCAAGGCCTTCTTCACGAACTTGGGTGCCATTCCACTGACAAACTTCCAATTCTTAATCGCAGTTCCAAAGTCCTTAACCTTGACTTTGGATCCTCAAGTTGGCTCCTTTATCCCAAGCTTTGGTAAAGATTCAGTAACCCAATCTTTCAAAATTGCTTCACAGCAGGGCTCTATTCCTTCATGGAAGATCAAATGGAAGGTGAACTACTCAATCAACGGCTCCCCAATTGAGGAGACAGCAACTTATACAATAACAGTCTAAGGATGCACCTCAACTTGTTAGATATACACTAATGTTATAAAGCCACTGACCTGGGAGGAGCTTCTTATATATTGCTGGTTTTAACCCACTATTCTTTATATGGGGTGAGTGGAAATTAAAATCGTTATGTTATCATTGTCGTGAATGTATCATTATATCTGTTTGATCACAATGATGAATTGTACACTTTATACTGTTTACAGATGGAGATATTGTCATTAAAAAGTCGTTAGAGGAGGAAAAAAAGAAAGCCAAAAATGCCCAATATGGTTGATCTATCCTGACAAGCCTGCATCATTACCCTTAGGATTGGCGTTGGTTGTAGATCCATTGTCGATACTAGCTTGCTGACGCTTTTGTTGCTGTTCTGCGTGCAACACCTTTAGCATATCCAGCTGTGCCTTCTGTTCTGGAGTTAACTTTGTAGAACTTATCGTTGAGGAAACCTCACTTCCTTCATTGGCAAGATGTGATGTTCCATTATTTGAAGCACTGGCAGCTAACCTCTGTTGCTGCTGTTGCAAAATTTGCTGCGGTGTAGGGACAGAAATAGACTTGTTTTGTGCTGCTGGTGAGCCATGCTGTGAACTTCTCTGGCCAGCCAAGCCACTAGTATTGAATTTTGCAGAGTTGTTAGTGTTGTTCGTGTTGCTTGCTGGGGTGGTACTGGTGGTCGTAGTATTAACGGCAGTGGCAGCGGCAGCAGCAGCTCTGGCGTTCTGTTTCGCTTGCAAGTTGGCGAGATATTGTGCAGCCATGTTCGTCACTTCTTGCTTTGACAAATTTGGATGTTGTGCTTGAATTTGACTAATAATCGCAGAGACATGAGCCGGAACAAAAGCTTGTTGACGAGACACCGGTACAGTCTTAACTGTATTTGAAAGACTGGCTGCTGATTTAGCCACTTGCGTGGGGTTACTATTAGAGCGTTGAATATTAACAAGCTGAGCTTGTGCACCATTAGGAGATGGAGAACCTTGAGCCACACCATTAGCCAATTTTCTTTGTCTCATCTGAATAATCTGTTGAATCTGTTCTGGAGTGTATGATGTTCCAGATACATTCTTTAACCCTGGAACTTGTGTGGCCCCATTGTGTTGCTGTTTAGCAATTGACTGAGCAGGGACAGAATTTGGTCTCTGTTGTTGTACTTGTTGAGATTGTTGTACTTGCTGGCGCTGCTGCTGCTGCTGCTGTTGTTCTTGTGCTTGTGCTGGTCTGGCCTGAATTTGGGTGTTATTACCTCTTTGGACAGCTTGCTGACCAGTCTGTTGCACTGGATGAGCAGCTGCAGCTTTGTTATCATTTCCAGCAACTACTCTACGTTGTTGGTTAGGAATATAAGCTTCCTGGATAGCCTTATCTCTCTCAAATTTCAACTTCGATAACTCTGCAGGTGTTGGTGCAACCAACTTTTTCTCATCAATGTTCTTTCTTTGATGATTTGAGTTTGGTCTTGTCACACTCTCTCTCTTTCTCATACATTTCCGAATCGCTTCAAACATACTAGCCCAACGGAGCCTTTTGTGACCTCTTTGAATGGATTCCACACCAACACCCAGTGGTGATATACGTCTCTTTGTTGTAGCCTGGATATGATGTGCGTGCTCCAGCCATTTGGTGGCAGCCATATAGTTGTGTCCCCTCATATCACCAATCTGAAAAGCATCGTTTAGTTGAATGTATCTTTCAAAGCATTGCCATGGGGTTCTTCTTTCAATATTTGATTGGTAACTTCTCGTAGGTCTCTTTGACAAATGAGCAGAAACAATTCCCCAATTGAACGAGAATTGATTAACGTATTCAATCAAGTTTTGGTCATCTTCAGGCAGCCATATCGTTGGAGTTCTCAAATTCAAATATCTTAAACTTGGAGGTTGTGGTGGTTTAATAATCGTACTCAGTCTATTACGAGACGAGAATCCAAACAAACCCTTTTGTTGATCAGGTACACTATTGTTATTATCCTCTGTCTGCTGTAGGTAGCAGTTAAACCAAGTTTCATCCTCCTGTGGTAAAAGAGCCTTTGAAACTGGAATCAATGGTGCCCTATCATAACAATCGTTGAACTTCTCAAACGTTCCAAAAGTTGGTATACCATCAAACAAAATCTTATCTGAATTTTTGAAATCATTCGTATCAACTTGTAATTTAAATGGATTAGGCTCCTCTGTTTCCAAATATTTGTTATACTCTTCAAGAGTAGACTCGGGAAGTTCAGCAGGTGTGATTTCATCAGAAGGTTGGGGTCTCTCCAAAAGTCTTGAATTGTCTGTGTCATCAACATCCATACTGTCTGATTCTGCTTCTTTGGACTCTTCAATATTAATAAAATCCTCCAACTTGACCTCATCTTCTTCATCTGTTGTAATATGAACAATTGGTCTTGTCTTTATACAACAAACTTTCCCAAACTTCCAATAATCCTGTATGGATTTTGCAATAGTTGCACATGTTGCAACTTTGAACTTTCTCTCCTCTTTGAAATCCACACTCATCCAGCTCATCTCTGATAATAAGTTTTCCCAATGCGATCTCTTTTTAGAATTCAAAAGAGGATCCACAAACCTCTGCGGTTGTTTCAAACTCCATTTCCCCTGTCTCTTCAACTCCTCGATTCTTGAGTGCACAACGTTGATTTTCCCCTCTGTTAACGCAGTTTCGTACATCGATGAGGTGACAACTTTGTGAGTCGTCGGCATCAATTTGACAAGTGGTAATGTCTGAGCCAAATAGTACAACTCAGCCAAAGGTGTAACCTCTGCAACTTTCGCAGGTAGGTAGTTCTTTAGCACAAGAATCAAGGTGTTAATATTATCCTTGTTTACAGGGTCAAAAAGTTCCAACGGGTGATCCTTCTTGTGCTTCTTAAAGGACTTCTTGATCGCCTCCTCCGAGTTTATCACTGAAGATGCAATTGTCTTGGATGGTATCACAATCTGTGGAGGAGGAGGCGGTGGTGGTGGAAGTATGGACTGCTCCTGTTGTTTCACCACCGGTGCAACCTTAGGCACCGGCGCAGGTTCGATGATCTGTTTTGTATCAGTTGGAACAGTCGACTTTCCAACGATGATCTCTGGTTCCTTCGGTGTATTGTGAGAACCAGCTGTCTCAGCTGCTGCGGTTGTGACACCTGTGGACTTCTCTGTACTGTCCAACGCCTGTGCAGATGGGGAGCCACCTGTGGCATCCCCACTATCGAACTGCAACAGCGGCAACTCCGCCGGATCAAATTCACTCTCTATGTCATGGCTCTCCACAAACGCTCGTACACTGTCCTTCGTCGTCGTCAAAGGATCATCATCCCGCACAGTCCATATCTTCGAAAGCGATGAGAGCGTGTAGAGCTCTGCCAACTTCCTCTTGCGGCTCCGGACGATCTCGGTGGCCAGTTGCTTCCGCTTATCAACCGCCTCGACCCTCACAGTCTCTATGCTTGCCGCCATGGTAAATTGGGCACCGTTTCAACGTCAACGAGTAAACAAAACACAGCGGCAACGGTCAAAACACACAACACAAACAAACGCCAGCACAGAAAAACACGGTAGAACAACAAATGCCAGAGTGAAAGCAGGTGGACGGGGAAAACACACACGCCGCCACGGTTACCGCCCAGTTAAACACAACAAAGTAAACAAAACCACGACAAAACGGGGGAGATGTGTTGATTTTTGTTGGTGGGCAAAAGCGCTGATTTTGTTGTCTGTCTCTGTTAGAGCTCTTTAGAAGAGGGAGAAAAGCGGAATTTTGGTGATGTTTTTTTTCTTCTTCGTTGTTTTTTTTTTTCTTTGTTTTTCAAATTTGGACATTCCGCGATTATTTCCTCTTACGGGAACTGCCTAATTGGGAGGTTTGTTTACTTTTTTAACCTTGTGTATGTGTTTTTAAGCCTGGTCTGTGCTTGCGGGAAAAGCTCTACACTACTTTCAACGCCAAAGGCACCGGTGTGATCTCTCTTTGTCAGTCATCGCAGCCATGGCAAAGCTTAAGGAGTTGGATGTGCAATGCTTCAGTATCCTGGACGACGACTCTCTGCTGGAGGAGGACAAAGTGGACAAGATGGAAGAGATTGTGAGGACTAAATATCCCAACATGAGCGCCCAGCAGCTGGAGAAGACCATCATGGATGTCATGTGGAGGCACAAGGATCCCTCGAGGGCACAGACACAGCTGCCCACGGTGGTGAAAGTGGAAGAGCGTGAAATGAAGATAGACATTCCGAGCTTTGAGCGGAGAGTGCAGCTGCAAAAGCAGTGCTTGGAATTGCAGGCGATGGAGGAGGAGGAATCAAAGAGCGAGTATAAGAGTCTGCTCCAAAGGACGAACCAGCTCTCTGATGAGCTCTACAGTAACGCAGACTCGAAACGGCCAGCAGCCAACGACTCGCCATTGGATCAGCTGCTTGCGATGTTTGACCATAGCGTAACAAAGGCGAGGATAGAACAGGCATTGAGGAGCACAGGATACGATGTCATCTCTGCTGCCAATTTGATCCTTACGCAGCTGAAGAGGGAGACAGGCGTGGAGCAGTCCACCGTGGACTCGGAACACAAGAGCCCATTCTTTGGTGCTGGAAAGAACGTCAACGTTGTTTGCAGCTTCTTCACCAAGAATGGATACTGTCTAAAATCAGACTGCCGGTTCCGTCATGATATTGAGAATAGAACTTGCAGCTTTTGGCTTAGGGGAAACTGTCTAGCTGGTGATAACTGCCTGTTCCAACATAACTTGGGCTCGTTGTCTGCCCCTCCAAGCTCAACAGGTAAATCTACATCGACATTTTCCCCAGAAACGACACCATCATTTATACCAACTTCTTCGTCTTCTCCGTCATCGATGCCCACTTCAAAGGCCAGTCTAATACGGTTGCCTCTAAGGAAACCTAAATCGATACCATGGGAATCTAGCGACCCCAGGTTCGAGAAATATAACCATTTCCGCAAGAATGCGGCCAAGGCAGAAGATTTGAGGAAGAAATTTGCCCGTATATCAACAGAATCGTGGAAATCTAACGACGGATTGAAGTCTAAACAGTACAGTACAAAGGCAAATGTGCAGGAGGAAAAATACTTTGATGCTCTAAAGTTAGCAGATGACGAATTGGCGAAATACTCTGACTCAAACGATGATGAAGTTTGGTTTGAAATGCACGGTTACGATTTCAACGATGCCATTGAACAACTGGGGTCGTCATTAACTGAAGTGAAAAAGACTTGTCACAAGAATTCCAAAATTGTCTTCATCGTTGTTCCTTCAACATCCGATTACTCTCAGTATAAGAAGACTACGAAACCTATAACCATATGGCTTGACCACAACGGGTACAGGTGGGAAATTCACAGCTGTGGTGCTACTAACATGGGTTCAGTAATTGCCATTGATCCATGGTCTGTTTGATATATATTAATTGTTTAGTCATTGAATTCAAAAGGCCTCTGCAATAGCATCTTCCAGCTCAACGATGGATTTGAGCAGCTCGTCGTGTCCGATGAGAATAAAGGATTGAATCAACCCTTTCTTAGACTCCAAAGAGTTTGTATATAGAGCATTCGACTCCAAGAACTTATCCTCATCGTGGAAGTAGTCAACCTCGACAGTCTTAACCTTCTTGTTGGAGTTCTGCTCTGATTCCTCGTTGACCTCGAACTTCCGGGATGGTATCAAGTAATAGTCATAGTGTTCACCTTCTGCCTTGGCAACGTCCTCCAACACAATCTTGTACAGAGCCGGTATAACTTGAATTGGCATGTTGATAAATCTCTCATTGATCAACAGCGCAACCTTCTTATTCGAAACTTTGGCAAGCTGGGTCGATAGCCCCAAGTCTGTTTGGTTTATATACTTCCAATAGTCACTGGACTTGACGTCCTTAACACTGATTGGAGCTAAAAACGCATACGGATCCGACTCCTTACCGTCGGTCTTGATCGTTGTAGTTGGAGAATCGAGCACAACATCAGTAAGCCCAGACAAGTTGATCTTCTTACTATCTTCGCCCAGCAATTGACGTAGAAGATTCTTGATAGCATGGAAGTCAACGTCCTTGTTCACATCAAAGAAGTCAAAATCAACGTTGACGATCTCCTCGTCCTGTTCTTCATCAGAGCTCTCGTTTTCCTTTTGTGCTGTACGTTAGCGATCTATACCAGAAAACAAGCAAACACGCATACTCACTGAATCCGTGGTGTCGACGTCAATATCTGACTCTTCTTCTTCCTCGATTCTTCTCTTTGCTGACATCGCTTTCTGTACTTCGGCTGATAGATTTATGGGTCGAAACAGCTCATCGCACTGCTAAAATTTTGAGCACTGGGCATTTACACCTCTGCTGTCTCTACCAATAATATGCACCATGCAATATCATGTAGCCTTGGGCCTAGTTATGGTCAAGCAGGAGCGAGTTGTGGTCGATTTGTTCATAAGAGTTGTGATCTTCCACCAATTTGCACGTGATTTATGGTATGGGCACATTATTATCGTGACTGTCCTCTTAGTTAGAAATCCCTCAATTGGACAACGAGACGCCAGTCTCGACTGTTCATTTGAATGGAAAAGATTTCACTCTTTTCCTATTCCTTATAGTGTTGTTTTAGAACACACACACACTAAGACTATTATATTGACAAACTCACAACTATTGATATTATATCATATTATTGAATCATACATTTATTTGATCATATTATTGTTATTATCGCATCCCAGTATTCTGCTTGATTAAATCAAAGAAGAGCTATCGGATAATATTGTGAATTGCAATACCTAGTACTTATACCTGAACCCCGAAGAGCACAGAATAAATTAAAATTTTAATTTAAAACCTGTTCTACGAAACCTGTTCTACGAAACCTGTTCTACGAACCGTTATAAGAAACTTGTTATGAACAAATCTGTTATAAGAAAGCTGTTATAAGAAGTTGTTTACAAACATTGTTACTCAATTATCAATCGATTGAATCATTCAATTCTTCGGAATGAGTAAAGGTACTAGAAGCAAAATCAAGGCCAAAGAAGCTGCTGCTCGTGAGAGAAACCGTGAAAGGACTCATGAAGAGACCTCTGAACATTCCTCCCTTGATGACTATGAGGATGTTCCCTCTGACTTTGACAATGATACTTCTAGAATGGAAGAAGAAGATGATGATAACAATAATGGTGTTTCAATGACCATGAACGATTTCATCAAGATCTACTTGAAGGATAGGGAAGAACGGGAGAAGCATGACAAAGAGGTCGATAAGACTCTCGCTGAAGTCACTAAGTTCATGGGAAGAGACAACAATCCTGAGAACAAGCCAACTGGCACTCCTGAGAAAACTCCTCCGTTCAAAAAGAACTTTGATCCCGAGGCCTTTTCTGAGAAGTACAACTTTGGTACTGGCAGATCCAATGCTTCCAACCCCAAGGTGAAGAAGTTTGAAGAGTCTAGGCCTAGGATCTTCAAAACTACTCCTGTTGAAGATGGATTGTTGAAGCTTATTCAGGATGTTAAGCCAAATCTTATTCCCCTTGCGGATGCTGAGAAGAGTTGTATCATGGAGGTCGGCGGTCCTGGCTCCAACTACAGCGCTTCCCGTCCTAGAATCATCGACTCTGATCCACGTAACATGACCATTGACGAAAGGGTCACTTGGTTAATGTCTGCTCAGCAATTCTGTACTTGCAATCGATTCAGAACTGATCAATGGGTCTATATGATCCTTGTTGAATCTGTTAAGCATGAGCCTACTGCTGATGGAATTGATGGACTCATTGGTAATAGAGTTGGTGGTGGCCACTCTTATGTTGTTGGTTGTTGGAAAGCTCTGCTTCTCTACTTTTTTGCTGATGAACGTGAACTATACAGATATCTTCTTAAGAAGTGTCAGCGTTTGAGTAACGTGATCATTCGTAAGAATACCAGTGTTAACGCCACTTTGATCGAGTGGGCTGAGAAATGGAGAGGTATTCACAAGTTCAAATTGAATTTTACTCAAGGTCTGTACATTATTAGAGACATTCTTTATGATCTGGTTCCACAAACTACATTTGATTTCCAGCATGTCCAGAACTGGGGTCACCTGGCTGACTTTCTCCGTGAAGTCAACATTGGTGTTATTCCATCTCCTGCTGAAGACTATGTCTGGTCCAAACCTGATGACGTGGATGTTCTTGTTGGTAAACCATCACAAGTCATTCAGTTCAACCAAATGGCAAACTCTGATGACACTGAGTGTGAAGTTGAAGGAGAACCCAATGTCATTAAGTATAATAATGGTAAGAACAATGGCAACTATCAACGTGGTTACAATGGTCAAGGGAGTCGTAACTCTTACAACTCTGATGGTAAGAACAATGGTAAGAACAATGGTAAGAACAATGGTAACTATCAACGTGGTCACAATGGTCAAGGGAGTCGTAACTCTTACAACTCTGGTGGTAAGAACAATGGTAACTATCAACGTGGTTACAATGGTCAAGGGAGTCGTAACTCTCACAACTCTGGTGGTAAGAACAATGGTAAGAACAATGGTAACTATCAACGTGGTCACAATGGTTATGGCAATGGAAACTCCTACAACCGTAACTCTTATGGTTACAATGGTGGAAATGGAAATAACTATTCCCAGTCAACATTTCCTAGTGGTACCCATGAACAACACAGTGGAATCCACCTTGGCTGTTACTGTCATTACTGTTCTCACGCCAAACAAGACGCTATCAAATGGTTACTCATGTTAGCCAAACAGGAAAGATCACGCAAGGAAGTTAACCTCGTTGACATCAATGAGAACAAGACTCCTACTAACCAGAAACTTTATTACTTGGAAGAGGTCATTTCTGAAATCATGTCGGAAGATGGTAACGAATACAACCCGGTTATCAGACGTATGAAGGAAGATGCTGGTCTAGCCACTGATCCTGATCTTTTGGATGTTGAGGTCATTGAGGCTAGGAATTCCACAAGCCACTGAATGTGTTACTTCACATCAAGTTCTATCCTTGCTACTTTCCTCTATTTCCAAGAATCAAGATGGTATCTCTGAACATTTTACTCCGTTGTTGACTGATCTTTCTGTCCAACCTGGTACTTTATTCTCTGATATGATCTCATTCTCGTCTACTGTTCCCGCTGCTCCCGATTTTGTTATTTCGGAGACTCCTGATGATACACAATCTCCCCAACTGTTGTCTATGGATCTCTCCCCTACCCCTATTAAGATTCTCATTGATACTGGTGCTACTACTTCTGTTCTATCTGCCATTACTCTTGAGAAGCTTAATACTCCCCATCGCTTTGGTCAGCTTACCCTATCTGTTTGTGAGAGAAACGAATGTGCTTCTAAGCTGGCTACTGATGATCAACTTTTCATTACTGTTGCTAATGGTGCTCGCATACCTGTAACAAGGTCTGCTTGTGTTAATTTGCAATTTGGTGATGAAACTATCCACTTCAGGGTACTTGTTGTTGCTGCTTTGGCTGGTAATACCGTACTTCACGATACGTTAGTATTGGGAAAGGATTTACTTACCAAACTTGGTTACTCAGTTACCACTGAAGGTGAGAAACTTGGTCCGGTCAAGTTGAGTACGCTGGTGGCGTTACCTCTTGATCCGGAATTTGCTGTTTATTCCGCTGTTCTACACTCGGAACCGAAACCAATCGAAGTCATTGATGCTGTTGCAGATGCTTCTGCTGTTTCTGACCGTGCTATTAGTTACCTAGATCCCTATGAGGTTGTAGAAAAATGGTTGTCGTCTTGAAAGAACCAGTGGTAGTGAATGGTATATTCATGGCGCACTAAT
>NW_017963678.1:83475-84583 GCF_001661405.1 Williopsis jadinii
ATATCGAAAGGTCAACGACAAAAATACGCAAAAACGTTAGTAAGCTTGTATAGGGCGAAAGTGCCATCACACTGTGCTTACTGTACCGAGTACACCAGGCAATTTGAATTCAAATGGCCAGTAATCGGAGAGAAAGAAAAAGCTTAAGCAAACATAATAAGAACGACTATTATGTATACTCAAGAAGAAGAATAGGCGAAGAGATCAGATCAGATCATCAGAGACACCAACAATGTCAATAATGACACCAGCAGACCATTGGTGCTCATGATAGCACCAGAGCCCGAGTAGGATGTCTCCAGAGCAGTGGCCGTAGTGCCAATAGCACCAGTGGTGAGAGTAGCCAACGTGGAACCCGTGGAACCCGTGGAATCCAATGCAGTTGCAGCCTCCACAATGGTGGATGATGACTCACCAGCCACGGTAACAGAGGCTCCACTACCAAGTGATTCCTGTGTTGAAGTTGAAATACTGCCAACCTCTGAAACAGTAACAGATCCTGATACACCTGATGTCATAACACCTGTGATGGCCTCGGTCTTTGTGTTAAGCTCTGTATCAGTATGGGTGGAGATAGTAATCGAACCCTCTATCACAAGAGTGCCACTAGACTCCTTAAAAGATGCTGTTGCTGTGCTCGCTTCAACACCCTCGTTAGTGGTTTCTGCAGTCTCGGAACAACGCTCACAAGGAACAACGACAGTTGCAGTGGACACAGCACCAACCACATCGGTAACAGTTGTCAGAATCACATTCGAGGTTACGGATGCAACACTAACAGATCCTGCATCATCTGTTGTAACGATACCAGTAATTACCTCCGTTTTGGTGTTTCCCTCAGAGTCAGTGTAAACTGATGTGACACACGGAACTGTTACTGTAACTGTCTCAACGACTCCACCAATTGTAACAGTGGTTACAACAATACTTGTCACACTCTCATTTAACAACGAGGTAGTCACACCAGTTGATGGGTTACCAGAGGCATCAGTAGTTGAGTAGAAGGAGACAATACCAGACTCAGTACCACTAGCATCAGTGAATGTAGTGGTGTATGGGTTTGGAAGAGTCTCAGAACCAGACTCGGAGCCAGAAGTCAATGGGAACA
>NW_017963678.1:84683-85838 GCF_001661405.1 Williopsis jadinii
CGAAAGGTCAACGACAAAAATACGCAAAAACGTTAGTAAGCTTGTATAGGGCGAAAGTGCCATCACACTGTGCTTACTGTACCGAGTACACTAGGCAGTTTGAACTCAAATAGCCAGTAATCGGAGAGAAAGAAAAAGCTTGAAGAAAACATAATAAGAACGACTATTATGAATACTCAAGAAGAAGAATAGGTGAACAGATCAGATCAGATCAGATCATCAGAGACACCAACAGTGTCAATAATGACACCAGCAGACCATTGGTGCTCATGATAACACCAGAGCCCGAGTAGGATGTCTCCAGAGCAGTGGCCGTAGTGCCAATAGCACCAGTGGTGAGAGTAGCCAACGTGGAACCCGTGGATTCCAATGCAGTTGCTGCCTCCAAAATGGTGGATGATGACTCGCCAGCCACGGTAACAGAGGCTCCACTACCAAGTGATTCCTCTGTTGAGGTTGAAATACTGCCAACCTCTGAAACAATAACAGATCCTGATTCACCTGATGTCTCAACACCTGTGATGGCCTCGGTCTTTGTGATGCGTTCTGTTTCAGTACGGGTGGAGATCACACTGGAACTCTCTATCACAAGAGTCTCACTAGACTCCTTAGAAGATGTTGTTGCTGTGATTGCTCCAATACCCTCGTTAGTGCTTTCTGCAGTATGGGAACAACGCTCACAAGGAACAACGACAGTTGCAGTGGACACAGCACCAACCAAATCGGTGACAGTTGTCAGAATCACATTCGAAGTTACAGATGCAAAACTAACACATCCTGTCTCATCTGTTGTAACGATACCAGTAATTATCTCCGTCTTAGTATTTCCCTCAGAGTCAGTGTAAACTGATGTGACACACGGAACTGTTACTGTAACAGTCTCAACAGTGTCACCAATTGTAACAGTGGTGATAACAATACTTGTCACACTCTCATCGAACAATGAGGTAGTAACACCAGTTGATGGGTTACCAGAGGCGTCGGTCGTGGTGTAGTAGGAAACAACAGCAGACTCAGTACCACTAGCATCAGTGAATGTAGTGGTGTAGGCGCTTGGAAGGGACTCAGAGCCAGACTCAGAACCAGTAGTAGATGAGAACAACGAGGTAGTCACACCAGTTGATGGGTTACCAGAGGCGTCGGTCGTGGTGTAGT
>NW_017963679.1:0-62638 GCF_001661405.1 Williopsis jadinii
GCTCCTTTTGTGACCATAACTAGAACCCAAGCTACATAATAGTGCATAAGGCGTATTATTGGTAAAGACAACAGTAGTGCATTCGTCAAGTGCTCTTCTCAAATACATAATTTATGTACTGTTGATCCCGCCATAACAATTTCTGCTCTTCCCACTAGCTGCAGAATCTCAATGTTGATCAATTGGCCCATATTGTTGGCCAAAAAGAGAAAGCAAGCAAAGCGCAGTATACCAGCTGGGTGAAATAATAGTAGAGCTGGCGGAGGGGGGGGGAAGCCCTTCCGAGGTAGTTCTGACTCGTTCGATCTGTGAGTTCATTGCCGATCTAAAGTTATGGCTGCGGTACTGCTGCGCACATATATATAAACACTTAGAAGAGCTCATCACATGGTACTGAACGATGTCATTCTCTTTATTCTATAGATTACTTGCACTGGATTTGCCATAGGGCCGTTGATACAAATGAATGATGCTCCCATAGCGTATAAAGGCTTGTTGTTAGGTCCTCATCTTTGCTCCGCCAATTGTAAGTCATAAGACGCACTAGGAGCTACATAAAAGCCAGCAAGAAAGTTGCAACAGGTATTTGGGAGTTTACCGAACACTTTTCTCCAATGATTGTACAGTACTTGATGAGATCATTTGATAGTTATCAGCGCCGTTTACTGCAAGACAACAGAGAAAGATGAGCCCAATTGCAGGGTACACGTATCTTACCGGATCGGAAGATGGGAGTTGGAACGAGATAGATGATAAAGGTTTATAAGCACTTCTACCTCAGGCGTTGAAGCACTTCCACTTTAGACGTTGGAGCACTTCCAACATTGGATCACATCATATGTTGAACCACTGTTAAAGATGTCACGGGTATTGAATCTGAACACCTATATTCACCACCTTCCCGCTAACCCTAAGATTATATGCACCCGCCTTGATCATTTTTGCGCCAATGCAGTTACAGAGTTACGCCGGACAGCGACCCTTTTGGTCGATGAAAACGGGTTTTGCGCAATTCCTCAATCCTCACATGCTATAACCATTTTGGGATCACACAGGCGTCCAGGTCACATCTACGGACACGGAAATGACCCATAGGAACCAAAGGACGCTGTTCTCGCTAAGACTATGGTCATGGGGAAGCCTGAATCATGTTCTGACGCTTCATGAGCATATGACTTAAAAATGGGCGCGGGGGTCAACGTGGTGTTGACAAATCCAAGAGTTTACAAGTACATTGAACTCCTTAACAAGTGGGTGGTTAGATGCCAAATTACACACTGTCTAGTTTATGGTGGTGGGGGTTCATCGTAGTATAAGGTACGCTGACTTTATTAGGGTATCGAATAATGTGACTCTGCACCTCTATGATGTATATATCAGAAGAAAGCAAAGCGCAAGCGCCGATGTCTTATCATGAACTGTGACCATCTTAGCTGCTGGCCAACACCGAACGAATCCATGACCACGAACAGATGGTCAGCTGAGTAGCCCAAGCTAGCCAGGATATTTACGTAGTCCATCGCTGTTCAGCAGCAGAAATGGAAACACCTCCAACGATAAAGAGATGTCTGGATGTATGATTACATAATAATCGACCTCGACTTTTTGTGTTGATGCTAACGGTTTGTATGAGCTTTATACACAACCACAACAGAGAAGGCATCGCATTCGAGCAGAGAGAACTGTTTATTTGTCGAAGAAAGATCGTCGGAATTGAAGGTCACAATAGCAGACAACGATGTCGTCATCAGGAAACAGTGGTAATAACAACAACAACAACAACAACAACAACAACAGTAACACCAGCATTGGCACCAATGTGAACTCCAAGAAGAAACCCAAACCAAGGCTCTTTACAAAAGATGTCAAGGCTCTACTCTATGCCTATGGAGATGTGGAGGAGCCACTACCCGAGACTGTCAACGCAGTGGAAGACTTGTTGGTCAACTATGTCGTTGACCTGTGCCATGATGCCCATGCCTACTCCAAAGTTACCCTTCGTCAAAAGGTTAGAGTGGAAGATTTCAAGTTTGCCCTAAGGAAAGACCCTTATAAATACGGAAGACTTGAGGAGCTATTACTGATGCAAAAGAAGATTGAATCTGCTAGAAAGCAGTTTGATAACACCGAAGGTAAAAACTTCAAGAGCGTGACCGTCGATGATGACGATGAAGATGCTCAAAATGATGAAGCCAACGGAGCGGTTGGTCAATCCACCGGGACCAATTCGGCTTCAGCATCTAACAATAGCACTGGAACGAGCGATAGGAAGCCTACAAAGAAGAATAAGAAAGATGATAATAGGCCCAAGAGAAAATACACAAAGAGTGGTAAAGAGCGGAAGCCATATAAGAAGAGGGCTAAGAAGGGGGAAAACACTTCTCAGGGGCCTATTATCAAAGCCGCGGCTCCTTCGAGTTCTACTCTTTAATGTTAGAGATATTTTAATGTCATGATGATATAACACGGTACTGTTTGTAGTCCCGTATAGATATATAAACATCAAACAACGATATTATGCAGATACTGTTCGTTTTGTTCCTCGTCAAACGATTGGTTACCTATGAACTTGTTCCACCAAAGGTTGAACTGGTAAAGTGCCAGATTCTTCAAGTTATGAGGTAAGTTGATATAACTCGAGCCGATGAATTTCAAGGCATCCCAAACAGCATTCAACTCTTCATCAAATGCTTGCTTTAAAGACTTACCCCTTTTGACTTCAATTCCATCTTCAGTTATACTTTCAACCTCAATGGAATCGATATCCAGGGCTAAATCATCTTCGTCATCCAAAGTTGGCTCATCTTCAGTCGAAATGTATTGGAAATCTTGTTCAGACTCCAAATCTCTCAATGCTTGTAAATGATTAAAATTTTGAATCGAATCTATAGATTTTGTCAATCTGTCAAAAGTGTTGAAAAGACTCGAGATTTCGTTCTTGTGAAGGTGTTGCATTGTGTTATCGTCTTCGAATAGTACCTTGAGAGCAGTGGCATAACCCGTGGATTGGATCTTACCCCAGAGACGACATCTATCGCAGGTAACACAGTCCATAAGCTTCGTAACGTTTTTGAACTTGGTTCTGAACTCGTCCTTAGTCTCTGAGTTCTGAAACATCACATGCTCATCAAACACGTACAAGTCGTGCGGTAGATCCTGAATGATGCTGTTTATCTGAGCCCTGATGTCTTCGTTGTTCTCCTGGTTATGAGCATTAAAGATGATATCAGCCAACACAGGCTCCAATTTCAAGATCGCACGGGTCACAAGAGCATAGTTCAGGTAAATATTCGCTATTCTATCTGGGTAGTTGCCAACTTTGAACTTGAACAGGTCGAGGTTTGGTTCCCACGTATTGGTAGCGTTGTTATAGTATTCGTTGGACAAATGGGTTGATACTGAGCTGTGGAAACCTGAAATGATCTGATAGAAAACGTGTTGTTCCATTGGACATTCACCTTCCAGCTGGTTTTGGTATATCATTCCCCAGATGTTACGTTCTGGTGTTGGGACGTATCCTGTGAATCTCTCTGGGTTTCTCGATATGTCAATGATAACGCCGTCTCTATCATTCAACTCACACCATTCGCTGTCTTCGATGATCTGGTTCTGGTTATTCTTTGGGCATAGAGAGTCCAGGAAGGAATCCTCATTCAGATTCTCCAACTCGTTATCAACATCGTAATTGTATTCTTGCGAATGGACATCCAAATCTAATTGACACCCAGGACTAAAGCATATCGATTGGCACTCAAAGAACGGACAGTTCATGTCAAGTTGAAACTTGAAATGCTTGAAGTAATCTTCATTAACCAAGCTATGAACCTTTGATCTGATCTGGGAATTCACAGTGTTTATCCTCGAATAGGTCAAATCACAGCACTCATTACTAATCATCGAGTCGGTGTCGATGCTGAACAGGCTGTTGTTACCGGCCACAACCGTCACAAGGGCACCAAAGATAATGCCGAATCTCATCGTAGCTGGTTTCTTCTGTTGATGGGTAGTTGATCAGAAGGATCTGGTTCTCCAGTGGGAATGAAATGTAGGGAAGGAGAAACTTAGGATTAAGAGGCCAACAAAAAGTGTTCCAGAAAGAGAAGATTAAGAAAATGGGATCATATACAGATTTACGTGTTCAGATACATAAGGCCCCAAGTTTGTCACCGGAGAAAGTTTTGGCCACCTTTATGGATCACCCGAACACCAAACCGTTTTTTTCTTTCTTTTTGTTCTTTTCAGATTTCTTTTTCTATTTGGGCGGTTAGCTTTGTTCATTGGTTTACCGTGGTGGGTTCACTAAGTGTGTCGTTTTGTAGAACGTTAAAGGCACTTATCTGACATAAGGTAATGCTACGACCACGTAATGCTTAAAACATGCAATGTTCTGGCCACGTAATGCTTTGACCACGTAATGCTTTGACCACGTAATGCGTTAACTACTCCCACTTGATCTATAATCACTTGAACAGATTAACCTATCTACTTTAGCCACGCGGAACGCTCGTTCATGTCAAACCCTTTACCTCTAAGATCCCCTGATCGAACAATTCTCTAATGACATCCAGAATTTGTAAGTTCTCCTGTGCCAACTCTCTTTGAATAATGGCCTTGTTAAGGTTGAACTTCGCCTTGTTCCTTGACGCTTCACCTCGTACGACATTGTTATTCCTTTGATTTCCTTGCAGTTGTCTCCTCTTCTGAACAACTTTTGCCTCCTTTGAATCTTCAGAGCTATCAGATGGCTTGCTATTTGAAATCTTCTTCATCCAGTTAACTTTCCTCTGTTTGATCCACGCTTCAATGTCCTCCTGCGTATTCAAGGTTATGTCTGTTCCAGGAATAGCGATATTAGCCTTGGTTGTAGATTCCTGTCCCTGTTCTTGTTCTTGTTCTTCGTGAACGTGGTCATGAACGTGTATTGGGGTGTCCGAGACAACTTGGTCATTGGGAAGATGTACTGGCAAATTGCTTGGAGCATGGGCAGGCAGATTCACATCAGGCCTCGACTTCTTCAATGGCTGTCTCACGTCCTCTTCTTGAGATGCTCTTTTACCGTATATGAGATCCATTTCCAGATTTGTAAGGCACGAAAAAGATGCTATCGACACTATCAACTGTTTAATGGAGCTATGTAGAGAAAATTTTCATCCCCCTGTATAAAATAACAATAAACTTCTGTAAGATCTGCTCGAAAAATTTGGAAAGTGCGATGATCAAAAAATTTGACACAAAAAGTTTGATTCGACAAGGCAGATTTGAAAGAACTAACTTTCTTATTTACTGCGGTGGAGGGTGAGCAATGTTTATATATAAACTTTCAGTCTTAAAGTAAAACGAGAGAGGGAAACCCCACAAGGCAACTTTAAATTGTAGTCACGAGACAATGCTTAGTCGACATTGAGATTTAGGTCTAGTGCGTGCCTGTGTGAGCGATTTAGCTGTTGTGGTTAGGTGCTCAGAGCCTCAGTGACGGGAGGAATATTTCGTGACACAAAGACAGTTGAAAGCTGGAGGTGTAAGTACACAAAAGTCGATTTCGGCGTTTTATTTGTTTTGATTCCTCTATCACGTTTATTTATTTAAACAACAAAGAGGGTCTTGTAAAGTATCCGATCGAACGATTCGTTGAGAACCGACTAAGTATAACATCTTTGATGAAGGCGAAATATACATCCTGCGATGCTACAATCGACGTTGAAAGTATGAGTCTAATCTCAGAGTCGGATGATGAAATTCTCGTATCTGGAAAGACCGATGACAGCGGGGTTGAGATGGTTGTCTATTGGACTAATAGACACACTCATCTCATTGACAAAGTGATTAACATCACTTCTGTGTTTGCATTTATCCTACTCTTTGCGTTTATGGATTCATCGTTGTTCTTCCACCAAACGATGCTATGTGCATCTTGTTCACAGTTGGTTCTCATAATTCTTAAGATCAACTCGGATTGGTGTCCAATTTTGGCGGTGTATTCAATCGTAGCATCGTTGAACTCGACAATCTCATGTATTTATGGGATCTTTAAATGTTCCAAATTGTTATTCTCACTTTCAACAGCATTATCGGCTAACGTATCACAATCACTGCACAGCTACGACAAACAGTTAACGAGCTTAGTGTCACTACAAGCCTATAATGTGAAGTGGGATATCACAACGTTTGTCTTGTACATAGTATTGGGTCTTATAGTCTTTGAAGTGGAGATGGCTGTGAGATTTGTCGTTGCTATTCGGGCCCGCCATAGAGGTTATGAGAACCCACGCAAGATGCTTGAGTTTGATAACGAAAAACTTCTCCGCCAAGATGCCCTTGACGAAAGAACACCGCTTGATGAGTCAATCGAACACATTGTCTCAATATTGTTTGGGATGTTTGGCTCAACCAGAGACACAGTCAAACTTGGTGATGTCGAGTCGAGGAGTGGTGACATCTGTTGAACTGAAAGAATAATGAGCAGCTAGAGGGTCTATTCATTGATACATAAATATATCCAAAGAGCAAGAGATTTGTCCTAACACGTTGCAATCAACCAAGTATTAACTGAACACCCCCACTAAAGAATGATTACTTCATTTGTAGATGGTTATAGGTAGAGAAGAACAATTACCCCCTATAAAGCCATTTTCGCTTATTTGCACGATACATTCCAAATTCGGTTAATTGTGTTGTGTAAAAGAAACCCACGCCCTTTTCTGAAATTTCACTCCCCCACAGAATCACACAAAAAAAGAAGAGAAAACTCCATAAAATGCGTGGAGGGGCATCGCTAAAAGAAGAAAACAGAGAGACGGAGAGCGCCAAAAAGTGAACTCAACGGTGTAAAACGGTGAAGAAAAAGCCGAAATTTGTTGGTGTATTTCTTGATCCCAATCAACCATAAAAACTGGAATACAGCTGCCTGTTTTACGTCCTTCGTCTTTGTCCCTGTGGGTTTATCATTCGCATCATGTCCCAACAAGTCAACCGTGCCGCAACACAGTCAATCACCCAGAAGTTCCTGAACAAGGAGACGTTGAAGTGAGTAAAATGGAATGAAGCATTTATAGCCGATGGCGGTTTGGTTTATAGGACGTGGTACTAACTCTCCCACTATAGATATGTGTTTACAACGCATTTCTGGGGTCCCGTGTCCAACTTTGGTATTCCAGTAGCTGCTATCTATGATTTGAAGAAGGATCAGAAGACCATTAGTGGTCCAATGACAGGTGCGCTTGTTGTCTATTCTGCAGTGTTTATGAGATACGCCCTAGCAGTGACTCCGCAGAACTACCTACTCTTTGGCTGTCATGTGATCAACGAAGTAGCACAGTTGGGCCAAGGCTACAGATGGTTGGACTATTGGTACTTTGGTGGAAAGGAGAAAGCCGAAGCTAAGTGATCCTTTGATAGGATTAGTTTATGTCCATCTACATATACACACGTTTTATCTCTGCAATAGCCGATTGTGGATTCTCTTTCCAGCACTAGTCGAATATACCCTTTGCCTTTGAAGAGTTCTGAGTCAGGCCTAGGTTTGTAGCTGGGTCTCTTTCAACTTGAGTTGGGCCAAGACCAGTTCCTTGAGACTCATTGGAAGTGGACTCATCAGCGAGTTCCAGTTTCCGTCTTTTTATAGATTCCAGATATTGTAGCTTTGCCTCCTGGATGACTTGACTTCTCGTATTCACCAACGACTTCAACGTCAAAGCATCTGCGTTTGGATCACCCCAAGTGACCCTCGGGCCTGAATCGTGTTCCCCTTCTTGTGTGAAGTCTGCACCACGAGAATAATCGTCCTGGTGGTGTTCTATACTCTCATTATCACCAGCTTCGCTGTCATCATCGTTATCCTCAGGGACAAAGAGATCATTTGTAGTGATACTGGGTACTGCAGCGGCATCCTGTGGCTGTTCGTGTTCTTGTTCAATCGTTGGAACAACCCGAGGAAGCTCAATACGCTCCTCTTTCCTCCGTTTCCTTTGTTTGTCCACAACTAGAGGTACCGGGTCAGGTACAGTCACATCATCATCGGTATCGAGGATCAATCTCACAGTGGCATAATCCTTCCTTATCTCAAATAAAATCATCTCACCACCTTGGATGAACCAGGATTCAAGAGAATCACCAGACGAGCCCAAGTTCAACAAGTTCTTGAAGTCCTTTAATCTGAAAACCAATTTATACTCACAGCTATCAGAGTTCTCCCCAGCACTATCATCGTCCTCCTCCTTCGCACCGCCCAAGGAATAGTCCTCCAAGTCTTCAGTGTTGAATCTCACAGTAACAGACATGGGTTGTTTCAACACTTCCTTCTCCCTTATGGAAACACCCCTCGTGAAAGCAGTGATGCTGAACCTTTTGGCATCGATGTCAAACTTCACCAGCTCGGATGAACCGCTGTTATCCATAAACCTTCTTAGAGTACCAACATTAGCCGCAATATAACTGATGGTCCTGGAACCAGCCTTCCCAGACCTTTGCGCGTTGAAGTTATCCTTGTAGTAATCAGAAAGCCTCTGCAACTCTGGCGAGCAGATCGTGTAGAAAGGGGTAAAGGTCTTTTTGATCAAGTTCTTGGTCAACACCTCAATGCATAGTTTATACTGCAACCTCGTTGGACAATCACCAGTGGCATCGACGGACACTTTGAACTGCTCAACGTCCTCCTCGTGTCTCTTGAAGAGCATCGACAGGAGCTTCGATTTCACAGAGAGCGTGAACCCGATATCCTCACTGTCATTGTGCCCCTTGTGCAAGCCTTCCGCAACCCTGTCCGTGCTGAACTCATAAGTCTTGAAGAATTCGCTTTCAAACGTGATATCCATGTACCCAGTGTACGCAACGTTTCTCGACGACAGCACCAAGCGCTTAGCATAATATGTGAATCTGATGTCCTCTGACACCTGGGCTATCGAGTGGATGCACCGACACCATACCGCCCTGTTCTCCGGCTTAGATAATGCGAAGGCAAAAGATGTCATTTCGGCAGGCCTGCACCAGCTTCCCACAGGCTATCAAAAAAGTGTTGATGTTTATTTTTCTTGGGAAGAAGGGGTCGAAGGTGAAGCTGGGGAGGAAGCGTAGGCAGAAGAAGGCGCCAGAAGGGTGAGAACAGGAACAACGGCAACAATGAGCAAAATATTAAAGACTCCAAGGTTCAAAGGCTCTGGGAGGTCGAGATCTGGTTGTACGAACTGTAAGAGACGTAAGAAGAAGTGTGATGAGATTAAGCCAATCTGCACCGGTTGTTATAGAAGGAACCTGGAGTGCAAGTACCTCGAGCTGGAGAGGTTCGAAAGTGCCGATAAGGAGGACCTGACGGCGCTGATATCGGGGGTTAGCTCTAAGGAGCTGTTAGGAGATGATTGCAGTCTCCTCATAGGGAGTTGGCTTGACTCTGACCTGTCGTACATGTTCCCTTTGCACTTGGAGACTGACATTGATGAGGCTGTTTCACAGATGGAGCTCCAGGTGGAGCTCCAGGTGGACACCCTCATACGATTTCCTAGGGATATCACCAGGAGAGACTACAAGTATTTGAAGTATTGGGTTGTTGAGATCCTCCCAGAGCTCTCGATGCTGCCTTCTCCGACCGTGGCCAACTACTATTCCAACATATACTTGAGAATGGCACTGACCGAGCCTGCTGTGCTCTACTGCCTGATCTGCTGGGGCTGTAGGGCCAAACGGGGCCACAGCTTGGACTACCAGATACGAAGTGAAGAGTACGAAGCCTTGATGTCCGTGATTAGAGATGAGCTCACAAAGATGCAAGCTGACCTGACGAAGAAGAACTTCTTCTCTTGCTTTGTATGCTACATGGCATTGGTGACGATGGAGATATCGTTTGGCGACACGAGAATGTGGTCAAGGTATTTCAACGCTTGCTTCCACATGGCCAATAAGATGCCAGGATGCTTGAAGTACCTCACCAACGAGTGCTACACTGAAGGATGGGTATTATCACAGAACTTCGCATACTTTGACATACTGGCATCGCAGACCAACGAGAATGGAACGTTCTATTCAATTTCTGACTATATCGATATCCTCTCGGCAAATAACAGCGATGTAGCTCAACTCCAGTCCGATCCAATGCAGGGGTGTATAAGGCCAATGATACTGCTGATTGGGAAAATCGTCAGCTTGCTGGTCGAATACAACGCACTGAAAGTATCATCTGATTATTTGAATCCGAATTGTGATCGGTACAGTATAGTTGCAGAGATGTTAGAGAAGGCTAACAATCTGGACAACGAGATATGCTTCTGTAAGCCCGATTTTACATTCCTGAACAACTTGACAAAGGAAGAGTTGGAGTATCATCTGACTCTGTTCGAGGCAATGCAAATATCTACACAGCTTTATCTGAGACAGGTGATAAAGAACCTCCCAGCAGTGGTACCAGAGGTGGAGTTACTGTCGATGAATTTGAAGGAAGATATGCACGTGCTGATCGAATCACAGAGGTTTAGAAAGAGCCTTGCCTTCCCAATGCTACAATTGGGACTGTGTGTTAGCTCTGCACAAGATCGTAAGGAGGTGAAGGAGTTCTTTGAGAGGCTCATAAAGATGTGTGGTTATCTAAGCTCCTACCAAAGCATATGGATACTCATTCAGAAGGTGTGGGATTTGAATTCAAATGGCCAAGTCTACGTTGATTGGTTTAGAATTTCAAAACAGATGGAATGGAAATTGAACTTGGCTAGGTGATTATGCCTCAGAGCAGCTTCAAATATCATCAAGATCGCAGCCATAGTTGTCATCCAGATCGGCTCTGCGACCAGACGTAAAGTCAATCTCTTCAATCTTGATCACACCCTTCTTGAAGTACCAATAATCATAGCAAAACCAGCAGATGAAGAAAGCAGGTAACATGATATAACCATCAATGAAGCCTTTATAGTCAAATGGCTTGAACACTGACCAACCTTGTACGAGAACCAAGAATACACCAAACGCAAACCCTATGTAGTCGGTGTAAGGATAAAAATACGACTTGAAAGGCAAGGCCTCCAACGAATAGCCTTGTGCAATCCAGGCTCTTCTGAACCTCCAGTGTGTTACAATGATTGCAGTCCAGGCAATGAAGGCAGAAACTGAGGCAACGTTCACAATGTAGGTGTAGGCGATGCTCGACCCACTCTTGTACGATAGGATACTCAAGAAGCCAAAGAGGTGAACGAAATGGATCGAGACCCAGGGGATACCCTTGCCGGTAGTCCTTGTAAAGATCTTTGGCCCGTAGCCTGCCTCTGCCCATGTGAACAGAGCCCTCGACGCGAAGTAGATTGCGCTGTTGATGGAAGAGATACACGTCAAGAGGATAAATGTCGTGACAAAGTACTTCGAGTTTGCCCATCCAGCATTCGTAAGGGCAATTGTCATTGGTGATCTCATCACCTTCTGTGAATTGCTGAACGCAGGGTCGTTGTAAGCCACTGTGATACCGTACGCCACGGTAAGGCCAAAGTAGACGTAGAAGATTCTCAGCACCGTGTTCTTACAGGCCGTTGGAATGGCCTTTCTAGGGTTCCTGGTCTCAGCAGCGATGACTGACACTCCCTCGACACCTGAGTAGAAGACACCAGCAAAGACAAAGGCGTTGGCAATGCCTTTGAACCCGCTGTTCAGTGGATAATTTCCAAAAGGATCATCAGGTTTATGGTCCGGAATGCCACCAGCGGCGTATACAATGGCAAAGATGTAGAACCCGGTGAGGTATGTCAGCTTCATGATGCCCAGGATGTACTCACTCTCGCCCCACCAGCTGACGTTCAGCAGCTGGAAGCACGTAAAGAACGCCCACAGCAGTAAATACCAACCGTACATGGGGATCTTGTCAGTGTAGATGGACATCGCAGCGCACAGCGATGTGTACTCAGAGATCAGGTTGGTGATCCAAAGAACAACGTAAGCCAAGGCAACAGAGGCACCAAACCCCTTGGACACAAATCTCGAGCCCAGGATGGCGAAATTGGCATCGTAGGCGGCGTTCAGCTCACCAATATCAAACATACAGATGAGAACAAGAACACCCACTATGGCAAAGCCGGCCATCATACCAGCAGGACCAGAGGCCACCAGCATGCTGCCGAAGCCCATGAACACACCAGGCCCGATGATGCCACACAGAGCAATCAGGTTGACCATCCGGTTCTTAAGACCTGCTTTCAGACCTGTCGCCAGCAGCACATCGCCAGCACTCGTCTCTTCGTACGAGTTGCTAGCGTGTACTACATCCACAGAGCCATTGCCTTTGTCCGTATCTGAGCGATACGACTGCTTCTCAGCACTGTGTCTCATCTTGATGTATAGAACTATGAGTGTGATTGGTGTGATAGGGGTACTTGCCTTGATTGAAGTGGTTATTTGTATGGCTTTATATAATAAACATCACCACCGCCACGCCTATGCAGATAAGGCCGACACAGGGCTCTCTCCATCATGCATATGCGACGGTCAAATCATGCGGAAACACACGGAGGCTAAGGCCCGATTACTACGAAAGTGGGCTCGTTGTAATCAGCTCGATGAGACGGTTCGAATGGTGTGGGTTGCGCTGGCAAAGGCCCGAGGGTTGTTCGAAGCGATGGGCAAACAGCTATGCGCAGCGCATCAACTTCACATCGACGGACACACACGCAACATGTGTTAAAGATAAAGCGGAGTAGACAGGGGCAGCTACGCCATAAAGACGGGATTTGTTTCGTGAGTTCCTTTCCTCCTTCTGGTATCTACTTCCAGGTCAGCCATGATGGTGAAGACGGACGTCACAATCAACGACAGGTACCAAGCTCTGTGCAAAAGGGTTCCAGTAGTTGATACTCATAACGATTTCCCCTACTCTCTGAGAGTCCAGTTCCACAATGAGATCCATTCAGGGCTGGGCAAAGGCTTCGACTTTGACTCCTACTTGACAAGTCACACGGATTTGCAGAAGATGAAGCAGGGTGGGATTGGAATCCAGTTCTTCAGCTGCTTCATCGAGTGCAAGGACGGGGATTATCTCTATGATGACTTCAACAAATCCAACTCTGCCGTCCGAGATACCTTGGAGCAGATCGACGTTATCAAGAGACTGGTTGAGGAGTACTCTGAGTGTTTGGCCTTTGTTCACACCTCCGACGAGGCAATGAGGCTCTTCTCGGACTCACAAAAGATCTCTATAACCCTCGGAGTCGAGGGCCTCCACCAGTGCGACCTGTCCCTTGCAGTGGTCAGACAGTACTATGAGCTTGGTGTTCGTTATATAACGCTGACTCACAACTGCGATAATCCTTTCGCCACTGCTGCTTCCTCCATCACGGGTGGTAAACCGGATAGAGGCTTAACTCAGTACGGTAGGGAGTGTGTCAAGGAGATGAACCGGTTAGGGATGATCTGCGACTTGAGCCATGTGTCCTATAAGACCATGGTTGATGTTTTGGAAGTGACACAGTCACCTGTGATCTTTTCTCATTCAAGTGTGTATTCATTGACTCCTCACGAGAGAAACGTTAGGGATGACGTCCTCGTCAAGGTGAAAGAGAATGGAGGTGTCATCTGTATCAACTTCTTCCCACTGTTCTTGAAACAGGATAAGCGAGACGTGTGCACCATCGATGATGCAGTTGATCATATTGTTCACGTAATCAAGTTGATTGGATGGGATCACGTTGGATTCGGTTCAGATTTTGACGGCATTCCACAAGGTCCAAGAGGACTGGAGGATGTCTCCAAGTATCCGGATCTTATTAAGCTCGTATGGGAGCAAACCGGTGCTCAGGAAGAGGACATTGCCAAGTTGATGGGACTGAACGTGGTTCGTGTTTGGAAAGAGAACGAATTGGTCTCACAAAAGTTGAAGAAGCAATTACCAGTGGAGTCCAATTGGTCTGAAAGAAGATGGGAGTTCTATGAATATGCTAGAGAATTCCCAGAGATCCTTCCTGGTGCATTTGGAAAAGTGAATAACATATGGTCATCTGAACAAGCGTTGGATAACAAATAGACGTCAAATCTTCACATTGAGCAAAGCTCTCTTGATGTAGCTCCTTGGTGAGTTATCAGTTAAAAGCTCTTCGTATTGATATTCTCTATCGGATTCCATACTCTGCTTTTTCCATTGGTTTAGCATTCTCCTGATTCTCCACTCTCTGTAGGGAATTAGCACCATCGTGGAGAAGCAGTACATCGAGCCAACGAACAGTTGGCAGTAGAAGTACGGGGAATGAGATTGCAGTGAGTAGTCTCTCAAGTTAACTGCAACTACCTCAGCGATTAACGAGCCGGAAGCCATCCAAAAGCACACCCAGCTAGAAGCAGATGCGAATGAATTCATCCCAACGACATCAACCACCAAAGGCGACCAGCTAACAGAGCTGACACCAACAAACAAACCCATTGCCAATGCGAAGCATATCAAGGAAGCGTACGAGTGCACGTTAATCCACCAACACAGTGTAAGAATACAAATGTACAAGGTGCCCATCAGCGAAAAGTTTACACGACCAAACACTTCACACAGATACCCAGTTAAGGGTCTTCCAACTGCCTGTGATAAGTTGAACAGCACTGTAATCGTAGTGGCCTGTGTTTCGTTCAGTCCAATAGATACAGCGTAGTTTGAGAGAGAGAAGAGGCACACTATATAGCTTGCATTTGTAAAGGCAACCCACACAGTTATGAGTTGTAAGGGGAAACTCTTCAACATCTTATAATCCAAGACAGATTTGATGACTTTTAGAAGTGAGCTCTGTTGCTCAGCTTCATTCAGATGCTTATCATTCTTTGGAATTCTTGGTTTGATGATAAACGAGGTTGAAGCACAAATGGCAAATGAAACGATTCCCAGAAACCTTAGAGCCCATTTATGGTCTCCAGTTTTATGGATTATTGCATTTGTTGATAGGGAGAACACGATACCACCAATTCCAATGCCAGCTTGCGATATTCCCAGGGCAATTGCGCGTCTTCTCAAGAACCAAGACGGCAAGACTATACTATTTGCACCGAATATGATGCCAATGGCCAAGCCCAGTAGAACACCTTGGGTCATAATCAGCTGAACCATTGTCCTTGCAAAGCTTGCGCCCAAGTACGCACCCAATTGTACAATTATCCCCACCCATACTGTCGGTCTGTAGCCAAACTTGTACAGTCCAATTGATGCAAACGAGATGGTTGCCAATGTGAAGAACATCAACAGTCCCATCATCAAGGCGTACAGAGTAGCATCACCACCGGGGAATTCATCATCTTGAAGGTAGAAACTCAGCATGACACCAAAGGAGCTATTGGCACCCCAGGTGGCAAAGTTCATCATGGCAACGCCAGCGCAGCACCACCACCCGTATCCACCATCCGGAGCAGCGTCGATGTAGTCATCTGGATGGTAATTACCGTCATAATCATCTTTGTTCGACGGCTGTGTCGATATCACTGGAATGCACTCTGTAGACACGACTTCTTTATTCATTGAGAGGGTCAGTAGAACGAGGCAGTGCGTGGATGGGCAACAGGTTGAGAAGAACCGGTGTTGATGAATGAGTCACTAATGTATAGGGAAAAGCATACAAATGTATGTGATGTAAGCAGTCACGTGAGAAGGTAATAGAGAAGCACGTGACACATAACATTGGATAATATTATCCATAATATAATTTCTTCTTGCTCCCGTAGCCCACCGCCGGGCAGTCGCGGCCCTCAAATCAGCGCAACGGAAAAGCCAGGGGAGAATTTCACAAGTAAAAAGGGGGAGGAGAACCGGGACAGGAAAACCGGGCAGGAGTTTTTCAAAAAAACAGAAAACCAACTCACACAGGTCCCAGCTGGTCAGACAAAAGGACAAACCAACGGGACAAGCACAAACGATGAGATTGACCCAGATTCTTAGATCAACACAAGTCTTGGTGAGAACGAGCCAGGGTAACCCAACAGGTATCACTGGACTCTTTCAACACCCTAACCCACGTCCTGCGCTCTTGGAGATTTACAAGGCCACGTTGGAATATGTGGGCAAGGAGTTTCCTCAAGAGTCCGTTTACAAGAAGAGCGTGACCAACTTCACAAAGAGCAGAATGGACATCGTCGAGTCCACCGAAAGCGTTGAGGAGATCGAGCAGAAAATCGGTAATGGCCTGATCGAGGAGGTTCTGATCCAAGCCTCTGATGAGTTGGAACTTGCAAAGAAGATGAAACTGTGGGAATCTTGGAAGGAGCTGGAGGACAAACCGTTGGAGGACCAGTGGGTTTATTTCGGCAAGAAGATCTGATTACCGCCACGTTTATTTATTTTCATAAAGCTATTTATTTATTTATGTGTATATATACGGAAACGCAAAGTTGTGTGTATATACTCCACCTTTAATTACACATTATAAGGAGAATTTATTTCGAATGCGTTAAATATATACGTAATAACCTCGTACACATGAACAACAAAAAATAGGTATGTATCGTTTTTCAATCTACAAGAGACTTTTGAAAAGAATAAACACAAAGGGACAAACACAAAGGGACAAACCAACAAACTCCAGAGTATAATATATATAATCAATTAAAGTAGATTAGATATAAAGAAGGCAGGAGGCAACTTGGCCACACAGACCTCAACAGCAGTTACTGCTTGTCTTATCGCCATGGCCACCAACTTTGACTCCGTGGTCTTTATCGGCGTTTGCCTTTGAGCCAGCTTTATCATGGATGATCTTTGTCAGTTTTATAAACAACTCCTCAACGTTCTCGTTAGTCTTTGCACTGGTCTCCAAGAATGGTACTCCCAATTCCCTTGCGAGAGCTTCACCCTGCTCATAAGACACTGCTCTCAGATCAGCGTTATCGTTCTTGTTACCAACCAGGAACACCTGTGCGTCTTCAGTGGCGTGCTGGTTGATGGCTTCGTACCAGTTCTTGACATTCTCAAAAGTGCGTTCATCTGTAACGTCGTAGACGATTATGATACCAGCTGCTCCTCTGTAATAGGCAGTTGTAATAGTTCTGAAACGTTCCTGACCTGCAGTATCCCAAACTTGGAGTTTGATCTTGGCACCATCAACTTCAACGGTTCTGATCTTAAAATCGATACCAATCGTGGTGATAAACGAAGGACTGAACTTGTCCTCAACAAAACGTAACAGTATACATGATTTCCCGACACCGGAATCACCGATAAGGAGCAGCTTATAAACAGAGTCGTAGGCTCTAGTCGAAGTTCTTCCAGACATTTGTGCGTCTTGATCGCTTTTCTTGTCTTGAACTTGTTGTTTCTATGGGTTGCACTTTTCCCCCCCTTTGTCTTCAAGTGTTTTCCACTTTTGAAAAAGGTGCGTGATTTAATTAGTTGGCGATTTTTTTGCCTGGTTTTTTTCCCTGTGCTTCCTTTCATTTTGGGTCCTTTCTTTGCTTCAATTTCCGCTTAATCCTCTTCTCACCCCTTTAAACAGGAATCAGGCACGTGACTTATCACAGAGCCGCAGCACGTGATTCCGCTAGTGTGTCACACGTGACTGAAATTTCTCAAAACTCAAATGTCGTCGACCAAAATTTTTCTCTGCTTTTACAAGCAGAACACATTCATCAAAACACTGAACAGCCAGTTAACCATACAAGATGCCTACCGTTGCAGTTGACAAAGCCGACCTGTTCGAGCTGTTGGGGAAGGAGTACACCACGAAGGATTTCGACGAGTTGTGTTTCGAATTTGGTATTGAATTGGACGAAGATACCACCGAAGAATGCTCCAAGACTGGTGAACGTCCTCAGTACAAGATTGAAATTCCTGCCAATAGATACGATATGCTCTGTATCGAAGGTATTGCACAGGCATTGAACGAATTCTTGGGGAGAAGAGAACAACCTCAGTACAAATTGTCTCCACAGGTTCCAAACGTGTCCCTGACTGTTGATGAATCCACCCTGCAAGGTAGACCCTATGCAGCAGCAGCCATCTTGAGAAACGTGAAGTTCACACAGAGATCCTACGACTCCTTTTTGGCACTCCAGGACAAGCTCCACTCGAACCTCTGTCGTAATAGAACCCTTGTGGCCATGGGTACCCACGATTTAGATGCTTTGAGTCCTCCTTTTACCTACAAGTTCCTCGCAAAGAATGAGATCAGCTTCATTCCTTTGAATCAGACTAAAGAGGTGAAAGGTGAAGACTTTGTCGAATTTTACAAACAAGACAAGCATTTGGGCAAATTCATTCACATCATTGAAGACTTCCCGAAGTTACCAGTGATTTTGGATTCTAAGAACAACATTGCATCTTTACCACCAATTATCAACTCTGAACGCTCTAAAGTCTCCTTGGACACCAAGAACGTCTTCATTGAGGTCACTGCCACCGACAAAACCAAGGCTGAGATCGTTGTCAACCAGTTGGTTGCCATGTTCTCCCACTACTGTGAAGACCAATTCTCAATAGAGCCTGTGGAGATTGTCTCCAAGCATAACAACGAATCAAGAGTCACACCAAACTTGACACCAAGAGTTATGCAAGCAGAGATTGATTACATCAACAGCTGCTTGGGTCTGAAACTGACACCAGCAGAGATTGTTGCCCTTTTGAAGAAAATGTCTCTTGTTGCATCTCCTTCAAAGACTGATGCAAACTTGCTCGATGTCCAAATCCCAATCACAAGACCTGATATCTTGCACCAAGCTGATATCATGGAGGACGCAGCCATTGGTTACGGCTACAACAACTTGCCAAAGAGTGCAATGGCTGCATCTTCAAACCTGAGTGGTGCTCCACTGCCAATCAACAAAGTGTCTGATATCCTGAGAAACGCATCTGCTCAGTCAGGCTGGTTGGAAGTGATGCCATTGACCCTCTGCTCCCATGATGAGTGTTTCAAATTCCTCAACCAATCAGACGATTCCAGAGCTGTTAAATTGGCAAACCCAAAGACTGCAGAGTACCAAGTTGTTAGAACTACGTTGATCCCAGGTATCTTGAAGACGATCAGAGAAAATAGAAAACACACCTTACCTATCAAGGTGTTTGAGTCTGGCGATGTCGTCTTCAAAGATGAGTCATTAGAGAGAAGGGCATTCAACGAAAGACATTGGGCAGCAGTCCATGCTGGTAAAACCTCTGGTTTTGAACATGCTCAAGGTTTATTGGGAAAGATTATGCAAACAATGAGAACTCCATGGTTACCTGAGCCTTCTAAATCCACCGAAAAGGGCTACTGGATTGAAGAAGACGTCGAGAATAAGACTTATTTCCCAGGAAGAGGTGCCAAAGTCTTCTATAGACATAAGAACGGCGAGGATGCTAAGGTTGTCGGCTCTGTTGGTGTCTTGCATCCACAAGTACTGAACCAGTTTGAAATCCCTTACGCTGCTAGTGCAGTGGAGATAAATGCTGAGATCTTCCTCTAGATGGTCTCTGCTTGACTCTTTCCACCGTCTTTATGTAGTTGAATAAATATACTTTTTTTTGATCTTGGGTGTATATCTTCACCATTCAATGGGAAGCAGGAAACGCTAGCAATTATCTTGAGATGTTGTTGACATCACCAAGAATGTATTGTGTAACTTGACCTCCAGATACAACTGAATTGAAACGGAACGACTACAACTTATGATTCCCAGTTTGATCAACAGTTCTGACATTCATGTCAAACGTTGAAGACCCACTGGAATCACACAGTCATGACAGTCAGTGCAAGACTTCAAATGGTGGACCCTACACATGCGTATCATCATCAAAGAATGCAAAGTTATATTAAATTCATCCGAATGTCATGGTTATGTTCTCAGAAGTTCCCGTAAAGTCATCATCATCGAGGTCGGCTAATGCAGTTGATCTTGGTTTATCAGTGTTGTCAGGCACTTTCGATGAACCTGTCGAGGTTGTCTCATGAAGATTTACTTCACTGGAGCTTGTAGTAGCAGTGTGCTGCTCAGACTTTCCCGTTTCGGTCTTCTCTCTGGAATGGACTGTTTCAGTTGTAGTCAGCTCAGGTTTGGCAGGATTAGTTACAGAAAGAGAGTCTGCAGTAATCTCATCTTGCAAATCGTCTCGTTCAGCCAGATCCTCCTCTTCATTGACAGTACCTTCAGTATGTCGCTGTATATAGGCAATTTGGTCAACGACATCCATTTCACCGTCAGAATCCTGAGCAAGCTTATCATCACTTTGAATTTTGGCATCAATATAGCTTTGCCACCATTCCTTCTTTGTTTTTGGTTTGAACCATTTAGAGAATATACCCTTCTTCTTACTATGACCACCCGTGGCTTGTTCCTTTTCTATCTGTTTCCTCATCTCATCGAACTCCAACACCAATTTCCTCTGACGTTCAGTAGTTTCTGGATCTGGATCATCAATCTCAACAAACTCGTCCTTCAAGACACCGATTCCGAGCTCTTTCAAAAGTTTCGGCATGGAAGTACGATATCCCATATGCCCAGATACAAAAGTTGTGCAGTCAAAGTTTTCGATACCGTCAATGTTTTCAATTTGGGATAGACCCATAACACGGCCAAGACCACCACTGGTGGCTCGGAAGAGATAACCCAAGATCCAATCCTTCTTGGAATACCCATTGACAAAACGACCAGAGACAACTGATCTGGCTAGCAGCAATTGCTCGTCAGAACCAACCACTGGAGAACCAAAGAGTAGGACGTTTTCAACAAGACCATGTGCACCTCTTTTAGCCAGCTCCAGTAGGCACGAGTAGATCACTCTTGAGCCTAAGGAGAACCCGAGCAGTGTCACTGGACGAACACCTAAATTTCTCGAGACCAGAGTATCGGCTAAAATCAGACCAGCCTTCCACGCTCTATCAAGCGAAACGTTCCAAGGATTATCGATGAGGTAACTGAGTTTAGAAAGCATCATGGGGATTTGAATCGCACTCATCAAGGCCATAAGCACAGTGACACCCAAGATTTGTTGAATTGATTGAGTGAGAGCTTCAGATGCAAGAATCGTCATTGTCTGGCCAGTGGACTGAAGAATCTCTGGGTCCCAGAGCAGAGAAAAGAGATCTCCCATCACAGGATCAACAGTCGAGAACGGCAGTCTGATATCATCAGCCTTCGAATTCATCCATCCAGAGACTGTAATGATCAAATTGGTTCTCTTGTTGTTGTGTAGGGGAACAAACTCGAAAGTTTTAACATCAGCAACTCTCTTTAGCATACCAGAGGAACCAACTCTTGCACCGATAGCTGTACCACCGATAGTAACAAGTGCAGTACCACCTGCACCGGCTAAGAACCCACTAGTTCCAGATATACCGATTGTTGCCAAACCAGCGGCGAAACCAGCACCGATAACTGGTGCCAACAACCCGGCACTTAACCCAAGAACCAACGAACCACCAACAGTGGCAAGACCAACGTACATGTACTTTTTCCTTCTCTGACGTCTACGTCTATCCTTTAGGATATCTTTCTCGTCCCAGACTTGGTCAGAGGCATCTTCCAATTGTAAGGCATCGGTGATTCTTCTCTCAAACTGGTAGATATCAGTTGGTTCAACGTCTAAATACCGGGCAAAGTTGATCAGAAGAGTACGAGATCTTGCATCGTAGATGGAGTCTGCCACGAGAACAAGAAACAGGTCACAGATAGCCGTCCAGGTGACGTTTATCTCCAACTTGTCGTTGCCAGAGATGTCCTCTGGCCGTATAACACCGTCATCGTTTTCGTCAAAGGTCTTGTCCAAGACGTTCTCTTGAGATTTAGACGACTTAACATATGATGGATTATCTATCCATGAGGTGCCTTTCAACGATCTTGATAGATCAAGTGGCTCAATGCCATGGCGCACCAAGTTGTCGAGCATCTTGGCCTCTTCCTCTGAAACATCCAAATGCGCATATAATCTTTCCAGCATCGTTTTGGACCACGTACCCATCATGGTCTGTGCGGTGATCATACGTTTGGCGAATTTCGATCTAGCAGAATGGCAGTACTTGAGCGCACCCCAAGTCGCTAGCTGTGTAGCCATTTCGTTCATCACCAGTTTCACCAGGCCCAAGTACGCCAGCTTTTCAGCATCTGTAAGTAGCTTCTTTGTAGTTTTCAGCTGATCAATTGCAGTGTGATCTTCTCTATGCACGTCGTATAGTTCATCTATACTGGAAACATCGTCGTCATCGTCGTCGTCATCGTCACCATTGATTGTATCCTTTTCAGCATTCCTGTCTTGCACAACAGCTGCGGACCTCTTCGGCGAAGATGCCTTGAACAAGAAGTTGGTCTTCTTGTCGGATTCGTGGTACATCTTTGCCTCTTCTTCAGCAGCGATTCTCGTGTACCCGTACGCCTCAGCAGAGGCGTGTACTTCTTCATTATCCTGTGTATCCACAACAACTTCACCCTTCTCTCCAAACACAACGTCATCGTTCGCAGTCCCCATATCCTGCCACCCATCTTCATCTTCAGCTTGTTCCTGAATAGGAAGCGCGCTCTCCTTACCCTTCTTACCCTTGTGCTTCTTACTGGGATCCACCACGGGTACTGGCAAGTGCACAGTAGGCACCAGTGTATTCCTCTCCTTCTTGAACAGGTCTCTCGCAATGTCACCATCCAAGGACAGAGTGCTCTCGTTATTCTTCAGCTTGTTCACCGGGCTGCTCACCGGGCTGTTCGACACAGACGGCAGGGGGGATTCTCCACCGAGGTTGAACTCCACGCAGTTCTCATGCTGTGAGCCGGTGGAACCCATCCCTTCATCGTTATACATAGAGCCCATCACGCTCGCTGTCCCAGCTTCAACCAATACACTCGTTCAGCAACCTCGTTCTTTCCTCAGCAGATGCCCTCAGCAAAGTCTCCCGTAACAGCAAGCACACTTCAAACAGAGAGACGACTTGCAATGCCAGAACATCAACAACAATGGAGAAGTAAACAAAGGCATTCTCCATACGACGGTTCCTTCATACGATTCACACCACCCAGACACCCAGACACCCAGACACCCACACATACGTGGTGTCCGGGTGTCTGATTACATAAGCAGCGAAATCATCCGGACACCACTCGGGACACCTTTTTCGCCCAAGCCGTGCTGGTTCGTGCAGCATCTTTCCACACACGCACGCAATAATTTTTCACTTCTCTTCAAGCGACTCTTTTTTTTTTCTTTCACTCTTTCATCTTCTTCCTTCTTTCATCTTCTTCAAGACACATATCACTACAACAGAAATGGCTCCAATCGTAAGTTAACCCCTTTCCCATGAGATGATGCTTGTGCAAAATACGCTTCCACTTATCTGAGTAAAGAATTGGAGAGACGAGTGCTCTCTATTTTGACGCTTTGCTGAATTTTATGGCTTTCCACCTCGTTACCATAATAGCAGTAGGCTAACTAACGCACAATTAGACCAACAAGAAGGCTAAGTCCGCCAACAAGTACACCGTCGATGTCTCCGCTCCAACCGAGAACGGTGTCTTTGACCCAGCTTCCTACGTGAAGTTCTTGAACGACAAGATCAAAGTTGAGGGTGTTGTCGGTAACTTGGGTAACGACATTGTCGTTGAGGAGTCCAACAACGTTGTCACTGTTGTCTCCACCACCAAGTTCTCTGGTAAGTACTTGAAGTACTTGACCAAGAAGTACTTGAAGAAGAACCAGATCAGAGACTGGATCAGATTCGTCTCTATCAAGCAAGGTACTTACAAGTTGACTTTCTACTCTGTTGAGGCCGAGGAGGAAGACGAGGAGTAAGAAGTTTTCATTGAGTGATTGATGACTACCCGCTAGTCATTTATTTTTACAATGTCATACCTTTCTGTTTCCTTTTTTAATGTTGCTTTCATGGGTTTTATGGTGTTTTAATGAAATAATCTAGAGTTTCTGGAAGTATCTTATAATGTGTAGATTAACTACTTCTTTCTGTATAGTCTAAAGAAGAACCTCATGTTCTCCAACTTGAGTGGGTAGTCGAATGATTTGTCACATCTGTACCAACAGCTCTCGCTTTGTTTAATCAAGTCCCAATCACCACTCTTTTGGTCTTTGCCCAGCAGTATTGTGTCTATGAGAAATTGAATTGGGAACTTCTTCTTGCCAACCTCTATATGGCTATAACTCCCAGCACTTTCAGTGATCAGCAGTAAACAACCTGAATGGCATTCTTTGTTCAAAGATTGGAAAAAGCGGAGGGATTTGGCCCTGTCCTCTGCAAACAGCTCATTAGTTGTGAACATTGTAGTTATAAGATCCACGGACGAAAGACCCAAGAGACTTGGTTCCAAGGATAGTACATCTCCATTCATAAAGTCCACATTGAAAGCATCTGGGCTTTGATAGGTCCAGTTTTTCTTAACCTCTGAAACAATCTTGCCAACGATCTTTGTCCAATCGGCAATGTCAACGAGCTTGATGTTGATCGAATCAGGCGTCTCGTTCAACGCCTTCAAACTCTGATGCTGGGTATAGATCGACCCCAGTGCAACCAACTCACCACATGCACCACCACCTATCACCAGGATGTTGGAGTTCTCTGACGTGATAACGGTTCTAACCTCCGCAAGAGAAGCAAACAAGGATCCATAGGCAAGAGACCTGGAAGGCGTCCATCTCACACAGTACGCCATTCTCCTGTCATCATCGCCAAAGGCCTTGATATAATCTCTGTTGAACAAATCACCCTTCACCGTCTGGATGAACGTCTCCAAACTAGGCGAGTCAAACAGATACTTGAACGACTGCTGGAACAACCTGAGCTCATCGTTCGCAGGAAGTGTGTGCTTCGACACAGGAGGAATCGCACTCATCTCCTTGTTAGAGCCCACCTCTATCTCATCCTCCTCCTCATCCACGTGCCTCTCCTGGTACCTCAGTTGTCTTCTACTCATCACAAACCTACCAATGGAGCTGAACAGGAGGAGGAAAAGCCCTAAACCCATAGAACCGAGAGTATATATAATACCCAAAAGTTTTCCAGCAGCGATGAGCTTGGTGTCCGGGTGTGCTGCCCTCGCCCGGCGTATAAAGGAAGTTTTTCACTGCTGAAAAATTTCTCTTCTTCTTCTTTTCCCTCTTTTCTTTCTAACAGCAACCTGTGTCATGGAACGACTCAATGGATCCGGATTAAATGCCTTGTGTGTTATCCGTGTGATGTTGTAGTTCAACGTTCTGTGGCAGTTCGGCGCACTTGAGAGGCAAGTCTTATTGTCTGATCAACATGGTTGTATCGAAGGGTTGGTCCTCCCGCAAGGGAGTTTTGAGCGACTCTTTCGGTGCAATTCGATCTAAGTACAAGTATTCTTCGGAGTAATGAGACAGGGCAGCCCCGTCGACAGGTTGTAGAGAGAGTGAGGTCGGTTTCGAGCTCTTATACGAAGTGTTTTACGGCGTTTTGTATAATCGAGTTCAACCACTTTTGTCACCTCACAGCAACATATTCCTGAACGCTGTGTAGGTCCTTTGGACCGCTGATCACTTGGGTAAAACCATGTTGCATACATCTACAATTTACTTTACGTGTATAGTTTGGTTATATAGCTATAGAGCCCTACGAGTTGAGAAAGATTAATTTTTTTTGTCTTTTATAACTTTGATATATAAAACCAACCCGACGAGCGAAGATCGTAACAGGAACAAACCATTAGATATAGAGAGAGAATGAGAGAATGCTTTTAGTGGTGGAACAAGCGGATTGGGTTCTCAACGTAAACCATCTCGAAAGAATCAGCTGCGGCAAAGACAGCAGAATCTTGAACGGAACCAGATGGCGCAGCAACGTACTTGACACCAGATCTTGCAGCTCTGTAGACGTTATCTGGGAATGGGAAGAAGGCATCAGAGGACAGTGCAACGTTGTTCAACTTACCAAGCCATTCTGCCTTCTCTTCAGCAGTGAATGGGGTTGGGACAGTAGCAAACTTGGACTCGAACTCAGACTTTTCTGGTTCAGAGGTTGGGATTTGACCAGTGACGAACAAGTCAATGGCGTTGGACTTGTCTGGTCTCTTGACACCCTTGGCCCACTCGAATCCCAACACTCTTGGGTGTTGTCTCAACCACCAGTTGTCAGCCTTGTCACCAGCCAATCTGGTACAGTGGATTCTGGATTGTTGACCAGCACCCAAACCGATAACCATACCGTTCTTAGCGTAACAGACAGAGTTGGATTGGGTGTACTTCAATGCAATGGTGGCAACGGTCAAGTCAATGACAGCTTGCTCTGTAAGGTCCTTGTTCTTGGAGACGATCTCCTTGAAAGTAGACTTGTTGATGATGGCATCGTTTCTCTTCTGTTGAAGAGTGATACCGTACACTTGTCTGGACTCGATGGAGTCTGGGGTGTAGTTAGGGTCGATTTGAAGGACGCAGTACTTTCCACCCTTCTTCTTCTTCAAGAGTTCCAAAGCCTCTGGCTCGAAACCTGGAGCAATGACACCATCAGACACCTCCTTGGAGATGATTTGGGCAGTTGGCAAATCGACAATGTTAGAAAGGGCGATCCAGTCACCGAAGGAGGACATTCTGTCGGCACCTCTGGCTCTTGCGTAGGCGTTGGCCAATGGAGACAAGTTCTCAATGTCTTGGACAAAGTACAACTTCTTCTCAGCAGCAGTTAAAGGCAAACCAACAGCAGCACCAGCTGGAGAAACGTGCTTGAAGGATGCAGCAGCTGGCAAGTTCAAAGAGGCAGAAAGCTCCTTAACCAAAGGCCATGAGTTCAAGGCATCCAACAAGTTGATATAACCTGGAGAACCACTCAGCACCTTGAATGGCAACTCACCTTGTTGAACAAAAGCTTGGGCTGGTTTCTGATGTGGATTGGCACCGTAACGCAATGGCAATTGAGACTTGCCCTCAGAGTATTGCTTTCTGAAGAAATCAGAGATCGCAGCGTCGTAGTCAGCAGTGTGTTCGAAAGCCTTGAGGGCGAACTTGTTCTTCAGGTCTTGAGAGATTTCACCACCCTTCAACTCCTGGAGGAACTCTGCGTAATCATTTGGGTCGGACAAGATCGTCACTCTGGCGTGGTTCTTAGCAGCAGCTCTCAAAAGAGTGACACCACCAATGTCGATCTCCTCGACAGCCTCGTCAATGGTGACGGAGATCTTGGAGATGGTCTCCTTGAATGGGTACAAGTTACACACGACAAAGTCAACCTTCTCAATGTTCTGTTCCTTCAAGTCCTTCTCGTCAGAATCCAAGTTTCTGGCAAGGATACCACCGTGAACAGCTGGGTGCAACGTCTTAACACGTCCTCCGAGCATCTCTGGAGCATGTGTGATGGAGGAAACGTCATCAACTGGGAACCCAGCCTCTCTCACCATCTTCGCGGTACCACCGGAGGCCAGGATACGCACATTGTTCTCGACAAGTCCCTTAGCAAGGTCCAACAGTCCTGTCTTGTCGTAGACAGAGAGAATAGCAGTCTTGGTGTAAGCCATTGTTATTATGTCTGTTACTCTGGCAATCACAAAAGCAGAGTCAAATTATAACCACAGTAACAACGGGGGAAATTAACTTAGCCTTCTTAGCACAACCAAAAAGAAAACAGATCACGATGAGTAAAAACCACCAGTTGTTTCAATTGATTCAAGCTCAACGAAGAAGAAGATGGAGAAGAAGAAGAAGAAGAAGAACCAGGCAAAATTGGAAGGAGAACAAAGAAGGAAAAAGATCCAGTAAAAATTTATTAAAAAGTGCAGTAGAAAAAAAAAGTTACGGGCAGCCTGTTCGCTCTCTCAATTTCTCAGCCAATTTGTGCGAATAATTTTCACTTTTTGCACGGGTCAAAAGCGCCAGGGGCGGCGGCAGGAAAAGTTGGGAAACTGTGGGCGGAGATCCGGGGAAAGGTTACCCTCGTTTCTGGTTGACTCGGGATAGAGGGCCTCAACAATGGGACCGAAGGCTCTTTATAATGGAGGAAATTGGGAATGGAGTATGCTGGCCTATGCTGGTGCTACATAACGGGATATTAGAGATGGATGGACATTGTTCGGTGCTAAATTTACACAGTGTTCCAGGTTAGCTGATGGCATACAGAGCCCTCGAGCCTGGAAAGAAACCCAGACACCAAGTCCACGCAGCCGCTAAGAAGGACCTTAACGGTATCTCCACAAGGACAAAGTGTTTTGCTTCTTCCAGGTGTGACGACGACCAGCCTTGGTGTTGTTGTATCTGTGACCCTTGTTGAGACCTCTGGACTTCTTACCGGCAGCGGTGAGACCACGAGCCTCACGGTGCTTGTGGACTGGCTTAGCGATCCAGTTGTATCTGGCATCACGTCTGATGGCCTTGTGTTGTGGGTCAACGAGGATAACCTCGAAGTACTTGTAGGTGGAGTCTTGGTTAACCCAGTAGGAGTTCAAGACTCTCAAGTTAGCAGCACGACGGCCAACACGCTCCTCAGCGGTGGTACGCAAGGACTTCTGGTACTTCAATTGAGAAACACCTTGGTTGGTTGGCTTACCGTAAGTAGCACCCTTTGGAACAGGTCTCTTTCTGTTACCTCTTCTAACTCTGACACGGTAGATAACGAAACCTTGCTTGGCCTTGTAACCCAAACGTCTAGCCTTGTCTGGACGGGATGGTCTGGAAGCACGGTGAATAACGTTCTTTTGACGGTATTCCCAAACTCTGACTCTGAACAAGAATCTGTTGACGTCAGATTGTTTCTTTCTTTGCAATTCTTCCAAGTACTTGTAGGCACCCATTGTTATCTGTCTGTTAGTATGTGTAACGAGATGTTCGAGGAACTACGCTAGGTGTGTTACTTCAAGGAAGATGTTTTCGTTGAAAAATTTTTGGGTGCTGTGTGCTTGGATGCCTCTTTGGTCGGGACCACACACAAGGTTTTCAAAAAGATTTAGGGCTTTTAATTTTAGTAAGTCACGTGAATGGAGCCCTAATGCGTGCTTCGGCGCAATTTTTTCGGGATATCATCGGCGGGTTCAGACTCCGCCATAGGTAAAGCAGCAACTCAACAACATACCGTGGATCATTACGTAGCGATCCACGCGTGAAAGATCTGTTATGGTTCAGTACCATAACATCATATTTGAATATCCCTGAGTATTTGCAGATATTTCCATGGTATGTTCTGTGTTTTTGACGTGGCAATGGATTAAGAGATGTAGGTAGTTGCATCCTCTTGTGGTTTCAACATGACATGTATACGCAGACGGTTGAGGTGCTCTGCTGAGAAAGGCACACACACTAAGCAAACACGGTTGGGGGGGGGGCGAAGATTGACTCACAAAACACGGCACATGATCAGTAAGCGTGCCTTTGTAGGTGCAACAGGGTACTACCACCACCAACAGCACGATGCGTTAGGTGTTGATCTAATTTGGCTGTTGATCCGCCTTCAATGACGAAATTGCGTGTGTGTTCCTGCATATCTTGCACCGTGATCCTCGGAAGAGCGTGTCAAACACTTGGTCGTTTCCATTCGAAACCTTTCAGCAATAATTAGGTAGAAGCGACACATAGAGATGTCATACCAGCGAAGGTCTGGCCTTCGATCACCGGGTGAAACGTTCAAGCGACTAGACAACAGTCTTTGACGGCGCACCTTGAGTTCTCATGTCGAACACCATCATCTATGTCACTGTGTTCTGTACTTTGGGTTTCATGATGAAATTCACACTTAATGCCGCAGCTGGATAACCTTAAGCGTTACAAGAAACGACGGATTTGTCACCAAAAAGTTTCAGTACAACGGCAGATGGATTTGCCTTATAGTATCGTGGGATGTGGAGTTATCATATAACATCACCTATAACCTGGACTCTTTCCATAGAACAGGTGACGATGAGTATTTGAGTCACGACATAGGCTGCGAACCAGCCCATGATTGCAACGATGTAGTACGGACAACGGAGTTCCTTTTACAGGTACATACCGGCTGTAGCTATCCCAACAGCCAGTACAAACACACATGTGCATCCTTGATTTCAAAGAGGAATGATCTCATAATGTTTTCGTAAATCAACTGGTGCGGTATTCCAGCCACTGAGCAAACAAAATATTCTGAAGATGGGCTGGGCTTACAAAAGCTTACAAGGTTTAAAGGAGATGCTCTAGTTACAGAGTTGTAACGTAGGAACGCGTACGCATATCCAAATGAAAACAAGGGGCGTCAAAAAGAAAGAAGAAATGGTTACCAGGGTAATGTAGAATTTGAAACTACACTGGATTTCATCAACGCCGATCATTTGTTTACACTTGCATGTGCTGAAAGCCTTGGCCTTTAAGGTACCGAATTTATTTATAAGGAACGGTTTACTTCGACTGTTGATAAATGAGCCTTCAACCTACGGAGCGACTTTCATCAAATTAACGCTACATTGTGACAAGGATCACACAAACAAAGGGGATTTTCTTTCAAAAAAAAGGTTAGGTGGAGTAATTTGAACATTTATCCACTGTCATTATTGTTATACATAGCTTCATTATGAGTTTAATCACAGATAGCTCGGTCGCACTTGCAACAGACACGCAACTCGCTACACTCTCGGCTCTTCCCACAGTGATTTTGCCCTCATCACAGTTATCTTCCGTGTCATCGAGCTTCTACACAGATCTTTCACAGGTGACTGACTTGTCTACATGGAGACAGGATAGTAGCTCCACCGAAATTTCAACTCCAGCTAACTCAACAGCGACTTCAGTGTCGTACGAGAGACAGACATCAGGAGCGATGCCAAATGGGCATAAAGACATCAAAGGTGTTAGCTGGAAAACGATGGCTTTGGTTCCTTTGATATTGCTGCTTCCAGCGCTGCTCTGAATACCCGTTGTAGCACTAGGAAGGCCGCTCAAGTCGAACATTTATGCTACGCAGCCAGTTGTCATCGGATTCACACACAGACATCAACCGACACACAACATTGGACTCACATTATATAGTGAAATGATACCCAAGACAAAGCATTGTATAGATTACAAAGCTACCATGAAATAATACTCCACTCAGCTTGAACTCTTCAATCATACGAGTCATAAGATTATCTAACCATTTTCGAGTCTCTCGTTTGTAGAGAGTTAATCACCAACTAAGCACTAACTCATCGAGTACTTCTCATTCTATTTTGATAAAGCAGGCCTACCTATCCAAATGATGAACAAGACTGTTGATAATATGCACCACGAACCACCAACTACGCCTAAATGATTGTATCTTAACTAAAAAATGAAATAAATTATAGAAACCCAACTATATACCGAAAAACGAAAAGCACGAAAACCCATATAGATTACATTCCAAATGTTTTAAAGACCCAAGAGGAATGGGGAAGCAACAAGAGCACCAATGGCAACACCGGCCTTCCAGCTCAAGTTCAATGTGACAGCACCAGAAGAGGAACTACTTGAAGAACTGTTTGTAGTGTTGGATGTAACGTTGGAATCGTAAACGACAGCCTTAATTGGGACCAAGTTGGAAGAAGAGATAGCAGTAGTCATTGTGTGTTGTGTATGTGATAAAACGTTGTTAAGAGATGATGGAGATCAATTGAATCTGGTACTGGAACTTGTGGAAAGGTCTAGTGCGATGATGATACAAAGGTTACTCAAGTTGACTACTTTGACGGTGGAATTGACCCTCTTTTATAGTTGAATCATTTCTTACCAATGTTCTAAATATGGTTTTTGGATCAGATTCTTTGGCATTATTGCGCACGGCTAAAACGCGAGGTGGTTGGTTCATTAATTAAATGTCTGATCCGATTGTCGATGCCTTCAACTTGATACTTCTAATAAAAGCGGGTGTGCATTCAACGCTCTAATTATCTGAAAATTGGGGTAGATAGTGGTTTAAAACTACTAACAAGACAACAAGATCCCAAGGATTCCAATGAGCCCAAGAACAATGTTTCTCATCAAGTATTCTTTGAATGGATACAGTTTCCAAGTTCTCTGGTTGTCTCGAGCGATGGAAATTAAACTTCTGATCCAAATCATTTCATTACCGCATTGGGAAAAAAGTAAACACTCAGGAACCGAGCGCCGTTTATAGTGGCTGGTTACGATGAATTAGCTGGATTAGTTTTTTTTAAGATTAGATATCCTAATCTATTCGTAACGTGGTCAGCTGTGTTCCTCTGGGGCTTCCATAGCTTGACGTAATTGTAAATCAATGGGAAAGCTGTACTGTGTGTAATTTATCAGTTTTGAACTTATATTGTCAACATCCGTGTACTCCACATCGAGCAAATTCATTGAAATGATGCACAGAATTTGATTGCTTTCGCATGATATATCAGACCTTTGATTTACAACAGAGAAAGACGAAAATTATTAATCAATTAGTGTGCTTTTCCATTGGATGTATCTAAGCTCGGAGCCTTCATGTCTGTGTAGACTGAGATAATATACAGAACAACAGTCCAACTGTCGTGACTTACCACTTAGGTTTACTTTATATTAAACTCTCTAAGCTAAAGTTCTACATCAAATATCCCATCAAGCAAGGGTGATGAAGAAGATCTACGAACGTTGCATCTATTACCACCGAATATACATCCTCAATATCTTTCCAAGTTCCGTCAGGGCATTCTCCAATGGTCTCTCAGAGCCAAATTAGCATATACATCCGCACACCACTTTATTGAAAAATGAAAAAAAAAACCGCAGTCCCTTTTGGGTGTACGGGTTTTATTCCTGAATCGACGCGAGCGGTTGGGCACCCAGCTACGCTGGTGAAAAAAAAATCAACATCACCAATTTCAATACAACACACCTCTGAACGTTTCTCTTGATCATTATCCTTGAAAAATCCGTTCTACAGTACAAGTCGAAATGGGAGGCGTTCGTGAAAAAAAAGCTGAGTACTTTACCAAGTTGAGAGAGTTGCTCGAAGAGTACAAGTCTATCTTCGTTGTTGGTGTTGACAATGTCTCTTCCCAACAATTGCACGAGGTTAGAAAGTCCTTGAGAGGTAAGGCCGTTGTCCTTATGGGTAAGAACACCATGATCAGACGTGCTATCCGTGGTTTCTTGTCTGACTTGCCAGAGTTCGAGAAGTTGTTGCCATTCATCAGAGGTAACGTTGGTTTCATCTTCACCAACGACAACTTGCCAGAGATCAGAGAGGCTATCTTGTCTAACAGAGTTGCCGCTCCAGCTCGTGCCGGTGCCATTGCTCCAGATGATGTCTGGGTTCCAGCTCAAAACACTGGTTTGGATCCATCCAAGACCTCTTTCTTCCAAGCTGTTGGTTTGCCATCCAAGATTGCCAGAGGTACCATTGAAATTACCTCCGACGTTAAGGTTGTTGAGGCTGGTAACAAGGTTGGTCCATCTGAGGCTTCTCTTTTGAACTTGTTGAAGATTTCTCCATTCACCTACGGTTTGACTATTGTTCAAGTCTACGATGATGGTCAAGTCTTCCCAGCTTCTATCTTGGATATCACCGATGATGAGTTGGTCAGCCACTTTGTCTCTGCCATCAACACCATCGCTTCTGTCTCCTTGGCTATCAACTACCCAACCTTGCCATCTGTTGGTCACTCCGTTGTCAACTCTTACAAGGACTTGTTGGCTGTTGCCATCGCTTCTAAGTTCATCTTCCCAGAGATTGAGGAGTTGGCTGACAGAATCGAGAACCCAGACAAGTACGCTTCTGCTGCTCCAGTTGCTGCTGCTGCTTCCGGCTCTGCTGAGGCTGCTCCAGCTGAGGCTGCTGCTGAGGAAGAGGAGGAATCCGATGATGACATGGGTTTCGGTTTGTTCGATTAAACGTAACGTTTCATTTCTCTAATGATAAACCAATACTTCCATCTCTACTTATCACCCTGTAGTACGCCCAGGCCTGCTGTAAGAAAAACTGTAAGGGCAGATTGGCCCGGGCCCACACTCAGGCGGAAACACACCAGGCGGGGCCACAGTTAGGCGGAGCGTTCCCCTAAGCTCAGCCTGGAGCGTGTGGTTGTTATTCTGCCACGACTTTGTCTCCTGTGTGCGGTGGGTGTTTTATAAAAAAAGGGTCAGCAGGCACGATCCAATTCTCACGTTTGACCTTTCGCAGGGTGTGTGGCCTTTGATTTGTTCCAATTGAGAAGTGATACACCGGTTGCTTTCGGTTGAATTAGACACTCAGAGAAAGACCAAGTTTCTATACACAGGAAAGAAACACGCACACACACATGTCGTCTAGAGACCAAGAGCCAATAGTACCACAGGGTTGGAAGGCCGTTTTCGACGAACAGTGAGTTCTGATTGCGGGCAAATGAGGTGGAGTAATCGTACTAACCAGCAGATGAAGGTATCAAACGTGGTTTTATGTTGATTTGAAGACGAAGAAGTCTCAGTGGGAACCACCTGCTGGCACCACGTTCCCAGGCGACGAGAAGGATGGTATGGGACTTCCACCGTACAGCGCTTCTGATGAGAAGGCCAATAATAAAGGCGATAGCAAGGGCAAGTCCACCAGCGGCGGATCAGGCCCATATTCTTCATCACAGGGACGCGGCCAACAGCGAAATGGCCAGTCCAACCAAGGTGGATACAACCAGGGCTATCAACAAGGATACCCTCAACAGGGCTACCAACAAGGATACCCTCAACATGGCTATCAACAGGGCTACCCACCACAGGGATACCAGCAAGGATACCCTCAACAATACCAACAGCAACCAGTTTACTACCAGCAACAACAACAACAACAACATAACCGCTCCAGGATGGGCGGGCTTGGAGGTGTTGCCGCCGGTGCAGGTGCTGGTTTGCTTGGTGGTATGCTCTTATCTTCTGCCATGCAACCGGACGTTGTGGTCAACAACTACGGGGACGACTACTACGGTGGAGACGACTTTGGTGGAGGCGACTTTGGTGGTGGTGGTGATTTCGACTTTTAGAAGCTCATGGCGCTTCGTTATCATCGCCATCGGCGTGTATTTATCAATGCCAAATATACTGGTTTTTGGTGCTTTATGATCTAACGGGCGCGCGTTTACCGGCGGATTAGAATCCTTTTTTGTACCCGTTTTCTTCCCATCTATTTCCGCAGTAACGGTCCCTTCCTGCTCCCCACATAACTCTCGTAGAACCGAAAACCATCCAGAATTTCCTCGAGATCTATTTGCCTCCATTGCCATCGGGTCCTATTACTAATGACCTGGACAACTGAAAGCCCAGCCCTTCTCGGAATTAAGGGATCGGCTCGGAGAAGCCAGAAAAAACAACAACACCAAACAAGAAATGATTTCTTTGCTTTCTGAAGGGACGGCCGGTTGTCGGCTGCATGGCGAAGAAAGAAGACGGAACTCGGCAATCGGGATTTAGCAGTTTTCTTTCCACCCTGCGCAATTGGCCTTTCTGCATGTGAGTCTTTGTATTTTGCAACAAACCAAATACCGATCGAAGCATATAATTTTAACAGAAATTTCTGCCTTGAACTGCACCACAAAAGCACATAAAGAACAAGAGAATAAACTAGAAAAATTTGTTTCAAGCTCTTATTTTGTTTGTTTGTTATATTTGTTTATCCTTCAAGTATTTCCTGTTTAACAGTCGAGGGGTTTTTTATACATCGCTTTCCAACTTGTTACAGCGGAGGCGTGGTGTATTCTGTTCTGGGGTTTTTATTCATTACCCGTTTTTAGCGGCTCGAATCCATAGCAGTACGCATACGAGACATATATACCACTTTGTTTTGATCTCCACCTCACGAGACGTTAGAAGCAATGCCGCAGATTTTGGCAAAGTTCTCACTTAAGGGATCCAGTGACAAGTCAAATTTAAAGGTGCGGTCCAGCAGCACGGGAGGCACATCGTCCAGCACGAACTCCAAACCAGCAAACAGCCTATGTTCAAGACGGATGAGCTCCACGGGCTCGATGGGTTCCATGGGCTCACGAGTGTCCAGTACCGCTATGATGACGTCTTCCAGTCTTGGTAGTTCTAGGAGATCCAAATTGACAATAGACACAGATCTACAAACAACGGGGTCTAGTGTCACGGCAAAACCCGTGGTGAACTCACCAGATTGGGAGATTAGGTACGATCCTACTCTATCTGAGTACTACTATGTCAACACCAAGACTAACGAATCACAATTTGACCATCCAGACGAAGTTCTATCTCCACTGGATGAAGTTCCTAGTCAGTCCAACTCTGGTGAACACCGTAAACTCTTCAGGTCGTGCAGCCTGAAGAGAACGATATCCCCAAGGCTACTAGCTATACCGAAAAAATGTCCAAGTCCACGTATACCAAACAAGTCGAGTGCTGCATCTTCCCCGAACCAGAGCGCTCAGAATCGCTCCAGTACAGAGATAGATCAGGACGTCGAAGAGTTCAAGAGACATTTTACGATGGAAATGCACGATTATGAAGCTCAAAGATTGAAGAACTAATGATTTAATGAACACTGCTGCTACCATTCCTTTTCTTGAGTTGTTCCGCCACATTGGTGGTAATATGCAAACTACTAATATGACTCCTTCATATCATTAGGCAATGTTTTGTTTTTAATTAACGATAATTAATGGTTTATGTCTTTCTTGTCTTTTTAACAACCGAGGTCTTTGTCGACGAAGACGTCGTCTGACCCGTAGCCGGGGCCTCTACCTTAGTGGACTCTTCTTTACCAGACTCATCCTTGGAGAGTTGGTCGTTATCTTTCAAATCCTTTGTTTTCTCCAACTCTGCGATGAACCACGTCAATGTGCCCCACAGTAACAGCGCTAATACCAATAGATTGATTATGTGGATCGATCTCGTTAAAAATGAAAAGACTGTGAGCAGCGTAACCAACAATGCGAAAGTAACGTGTGTGGCCAACACAAGCGTCGGCGTAGCACCCGGTGTAAAGATTGACTGCCAAAGCTCTTCTATGAACCCAATCATCCTATCTATAGCGTTCAAAATGGTGGTTGGTCCAGGTAATAATCAAAAAAGTGAACAAGTAAAGATGTGAACAAGTTTATCGAAAAGAGCACTGCCGAGATGTGTGTGATTCGCGAAATTACGGAAAAAGGACAAAGCACACACACGCGCTCTTTCAAGTGATTTTACGTTGGTGGAGGGAAGGAGGAACAACGTGAGAATATCAACAACAGCCATCGGCTTTTGTCCATTTATAGATATCTCAGCACGACAATTGTGCACACATACGGACGTTTGGTTGATAGCAATGGGTAAATTTGCACCAAAGGAGCCAGTGGACCTGGACCCTCCAAGAGATGATCCTTTCACAAAGGAGGAGTTGTTACAATACGACGGTATGTTATCGGAGGACCATTATATGTTTCGACAACGCGGAGATCGAGATAAAGAAGTGCCTTATTCTAACATTTTTCTTTCCATCTGATGAAGGGGTGACAAAACCACAGAGATACATTGGCATAAAAGGTGTGATATTTGACGTTACGAAGAATGTTGCTGCCTACGGCCCAGGAACAAAGTATAGCGTCCTGGTAGGACGCGATGCCAGTAGAGCACTGGGCAAATCGAGTTTGAAACCAGAGGACACAGATATCACCGTTAGTTCAGACGTCTCAACCTTGACAGAAAAGCAGTTACAGGTGCTGGATGACTGGTACTCTTTCTTCAGCCAAAGGTGAGTCTTTACAATCTATGCATTAGGTGCCTGCTTTTTTATACAACACACTAACGAATCCTGCTTCCGACTTTATAGATACAACATTGTGGGTAAAGTGGTTGATTGAGAACGTTGAGAAATGCCCACGGCTAAGAGTTAATCCCTATTTAATCTATTCTAACTTAACAGTGACTTGTTTATCACTGGTGTTGGTGTAGTTGATTTCGGCATTTCCTAATTGATCCAACTTTTTGCGAAACCGAGAAACACGCCAAAGTCAGTGCAAATAGGTGAAATTACGCACAATTTTGTGTTTACGCATGCATGGAAAAGAAAAAAGAGCCGAAAAACCCTCGCAACAAAGCAAAATAAACAAGAAAAAGCGTTGAAAGCCGTTTCACTCGAGAGTGTTGTAAAAAGTTTTCACCTGTTTGGCTGGCTGGCTGCTCTTTTTTTAATAGCAGTTGCTTCCCGCACCTCTTATTCCGGGCTTCAATTATTTACCCTTTCATCAGACTAGATCGAGATCAGATACCTGGATGTCTTTTCGGTTGTCCATCACCGTTGATCTTTGTTTCGTTTTCGTTTCCGTTTTCGTTTTCCCTGTGTGTTTACGTTTTTCCTTTGTGTTCCTGCTTTTTCGCATTTTCGCAAAAAGTTTACGCAAAAAAGTCACGCCGATCCTCTTCTCGTTTCCTAATTTTAGTCAAATATTTTCGCTAACCAGAACCAGCCAAAAACACCACCAACCACTCCTCTCACCATACCGTATCGCTTTGGAGAGATACAGCCAGACAGACAGAGAAGCAAAGGTACCAAACTCGGCCAAATAAAACCCCGGACTCTTCTCTCTTTTCTATTTTGCCCTTCATTTCCTTCCTGGACATTTACAATCGCTTGATCTGTGTGTGTGTTTTTCAGTTGGGCAAAATATCCCCTTCCCTTTCCTTGCTTACATCAGGGATCTTCGCTATACAGACAGATTGATCGTATAGGCATTGTAAGGATACCCCCACTGGGCTTTTCATAGTGATTGCTTCCATTCAGGACGTTTCTTTTGCGCCTACTGGAGTTGTGCCCTGTCTTTTGCCTTGTTTCTTCCTCTCTGCCAATTCCCGTCTGGCCCATAACTAAGTGACATGCATGCTGCTAAGGTGTACAAGAACAACCCGAGCGCGGGCTACAACAACGGCTCGAACAATTCTCAGCTGAGGAACCATCTGCTGAGCACTGACTATGGTGATATCGACGTGACGAAGGAGACGCCGATTAATGGGCCAGGAGGTGGTGCACAATGGGTTCAACAACCTCAGCCTCAGCGTTATCAACAACCGTATCAACAGCAACAACAACAACAACAACAACAACGGCAGCAGTACTATCCACCGAATCAGTCTTATCAGGCCGATCCATACGCACCGTACGTGCCACCTAATCACCAATTCCAACAACCGATGATGAGACCGCCGGTGATGGGGGGTTCAAGGAGGTCATCATTGGCCAGTAACAACAGTAGTACGACTTTGAACAATTTCCTACGATTGGGGAAGAAGAAAGGTAGCGGTGGTGGGAAAGGAGGCTTTGATGACGAGGAAGAGGATGGTGGTAAGGACTTTGTTTCCGACCCTGCTGCACAGGTTTATTCGTTTGAAGACTTGAGCTCTATCGCAGATCGTGGCCGCTATGGTGCCCAGGCACATTACCAGGATACCGCACCTATCATCCCTACGCTGGCTTCTCCTTCTATGAGGCCATCCGGGAACATATCGAACACACAGTACAGAAAGCAGATGACTGCTATGAAGAAGCAAGTGTTCAATCAGGCTGGTAAGCCACCAAGGGGGATGAATGGAATGCCACCAATGGACCCGAGATCGATGTCCATGCAGACGATGCGTAATCCTTATAATCCTCAGGATCCAAGATTGGGATCTTTCACTGGACAGCAAGGAGGTCCACCGCCACCCGGATTCATGAATAATCCAAGGGCAAACTCGATGTCCAACGTTCCTCAACAACAGTTTGAATCTAATGGCAGAGCTTACTCTTTACAGACGAGTAATCCGTATCAACAGCAAAAGCAAATTCAAAAGCAACCACAACAGCGGAGAGGTTATCCACCTCAACAAATGCAACCAATTCCTCAGAGGGGTCCATATCAGCAGAATAATAATCATTCCCAAGTATCGCTGTCTCAACAGCAGCAACAGCAGCAGCAACAGCAACAGCAACAGATGACGTATCCAGGAAGGAGAATATCAGTACCTAAAATTCCATCTCCTTTAAAGGATGGTTCTGCTGATACAAGTCGACAACTGCAACGAGATGAAAGCTTTTATGACCAACCAGCTACACAGAACTATGAGAGGGAAACTAACGAATTGTTGCCTAAGTCGGCTCACTCAAACCATCATTTTCTAGCTGACAATGTTGTCAACAGTGAGGATAACTCGTTTGACAATTCAAACCACTCAGAAGCTCTTCCAAATGACGAATCGACACCCACATCTGAGCGAAATGGCGATGTTACTATTGACTCACAGGAATCGCCTTCAAAATTACCACGCTCAAAGGGTTTACCAAGACTCAGTTTATTGAGTATGAAAGACGACGATGATGATATATATGACGACAATACTTTGAAATACCAATCCCGTCCACTTGAACCTGTTCAGGAGAAGTCTGCCGTGGAGCACTTCAGCAACGAACCATTAGCTCAGTCAACTCAGCAGAGAAAACCAGATCATCAAGGACATTCCAAGGGTGTATCTCTTTCATCAATGAGTGCATTCTCAACAACTTCCGATTATAACCCAGAGCTCACTAACTCTAGGAAACTGTATCAACTGTCTGGTGGTTCTCACTCCAACGACGTCTTTGTCACTGCGTCACAGTTTAATTTCACCCCATCTCCAGATGTGCATGATAGAACTGAAACTGGCAATGACTTCCAGGAGAAACAGCGCCACTCGTCGATATCGTCTTCTCATTCTATGGGATCTTTGAAGAATGCTTTGAAATCACCAAAGTTTTTGAGAAATTGGTCGAAGAAGAAGGCTCCAAAACACAGCATTGATGAGACCGCAGACTCCCATGATGATGCAAGTATACACACTGTAAGCCATGGCAAAACATTGACTCGTGATGCTAATGTTGAAACTCTTCCTGTTATGGAAAGTAGAGATGTCAGTACTGGTCTTGACAATGCGCCAAACATTACAACTGAATCAAAAAAGATGGAGCTTACTGTTGATCAATTAGGTGTTATGCAGGAGAGTACATATCTAATCAGGGAGTTGAATCTGGTATCAAGTGAACTTGCTGCATCTGTTAAGAGAGAGATTGCACTAGAGGAAAAGCTCAATGGCGTCTCCAGTGTATCCAATTCATCAGTATTGAAGGAGCAAGACTATGCGATCGAAATTGCCAGATTGGTTCAAGAAATGAATAATGAACGTCAAAAGAGGTTTATCGCAGAAGAGCACGTGCTACTAATGGAGAATGGAACAAAGCCTTCGATGTTGGAGTTAAGTTATGAGAATGAAAAGTTGAAATCCCAAATCAGCATGAAGGATGAGTTGATTGCCAAACAGTCTGCCGAGATTGAACAGTTAGCAAAGGACGAACCTGATTTGAGACACCAGTTGGACATCTTGACCAAGAAGAATAAAGAATTGGAGTCCATTACTATTCCCAAACTCAAGAACGAGATTGAAGTTTTGTCGTACGAGAACAAGAAGGTTACCATTTTGAGTGAAAAGGTTAAGATCTTGAGAAACGAAAAGCTTCAGCTCGAAAAGATGTGTTCCTCCAAGCCGGATAGTGGTAGCTTCAACTCTGCTACGAAGAATTTCTCTGCGGACTCTCTTTATCAATCTGCAGAGACCACTCCAGTCAAAGCTGATGGAACTCATCCATCCCGAAACTCACCATTGAAACCACCAACCAGTCCATTCAGGAATATGCATAGACCCCCATCGTTCAATCTTATAAACGTCACTGCGTCTACAAAGGACTAAAGGTGGCTGATTAATATACGTGATATAATTTTGATGATCTTGGTTGTGCCAGTATGATGCGAGGACCACATGTTCACTAACGCTTTCCCTTCATTACTCAAATAATGCTCGGTGCTACGTTGTGACGTATGAACCCCTTTGAAACGTTGCGTTTTGACGTGAACTCTGGCACTGTGCAGTTATTGACAACGAGGGTACAGTTTTATCCTGTAGCATACGTTGATGAGCATCACATCTCATGTGAAAGTATAGTTACTGCACAATGTATAAAGAGGAGAAACATTAGCAAGAGCCCGATCTTATGAAGAGAACGTATATGCTGTTACAGAGTTACTAGCTTAAATAACTAACACAAGGTCGATAAGTCAATGTAGCCCCATTGAGGTTTAAATGTTTAATAGGTGATGTATACAATGAAAGTAGCAGATGAGAGTTGTAAGAAGACAAGACTGATTGAAAGAGTGTTGATGGAACCCCATATGTAAGCCTTTAATAAGCCCTCTGTCTAACAGGCAGCGCTCTACTTCAAGCTCTTCTCTCCATCGAAACTACCCCCATATTAGTTGAAGTAGTGGCCCAAGCTCAAAACATCGACAAAACGAGTTCGCGGCCTCGCAAAAATAACATCAACAAACTTTGTGCTACCCAGAAAGGCCTCTCTGTCATTGTTTACATTTTGTTAGCACAGGGCGCTTTACTTCACAGATGAGTTTTCACAGGAAAAGACAGTTCGGTAAGTCATTTGGATGATGCTCAATGGATCGCACACTTAAACAACACAGTTGTGTACTAACATCACCGTGCCATGGCTTGAAAGACAATGAGTACAACGAGGACTTTAGAAAGAGGTCCCGTCCATCTTCCAGAATGGGGGATTTCAAGGCCCTCTGTAACGATATAAACACCCTCGGTGAGACCCCGAAGAAGTACTCCGAGGACGTTGAGTTTATGACTACGCCGATTGTGAAGAATTTCGAAAGTGACGACTTTCGTAAGGCGGTGCTACAGACTTTGTTTGGTGTTGTTACGGAACAACCACAGAAGATGCTACACATTGCTGGTCTTGTACAATCCGTGTACGTCCAGAGTGCATCTGTTGGTAGGATGATTGTGGAGTTCTTCCACCAGGAGGCACAGGTTATCCTTGAAAAGGCTGTTTCGAAAAGCATCAAGCCTAGCTCTTCTGATACGGGTCCATGGAACAACGTTAAACTCATTCTCCGTTTCTGGTCATGTTTGGCATTCATCTTGGATACTCAGAGTGTCTCGAACGTATTCACTCAGCTTCTGAAGCTCTCTATTGGATTGCAGGATGCCTCCCCGGATTCGAGATGCCCACTTGCGGAAGCTATCTACTATAACACATTGATTTCAGTTCCATACTTCCATCCATTCATTACAGACAAGACTGAATATGGGACGGTTGTCAATGGGCTTATCGAGACGGCTAAGGGGTTCAAACCTGTCCCCTCAAATGTCACCATTACGAAGCCATTCTCCGAGCAGAGTACAGAGCAACCGTTCGAACCCAAGGAGGTTGTTGCTTTGGTGTTGGAGTCCTTAAACTCGTTTGTATCCAATGACGTTCGTTTGTTCTTGGATATTAGAACACAACTCGGTACTTTACTCACACCAACTGATAAGATGGAGTTGCCACCTTTGAAACTTCCAACTATTGAAGAGTTAAAGGAGATATCCGGGTTGGACAGTGGCTTGGGAAGCGTTGATGGAATGTGGAGAACTCCAAGATTTACCATGGAAGTTTACCCACCAATTGGAGATTTGCAAACCACACCACCTTCTGATTCCTTTGTTGGATTGATCTTGAGGGACATTGTCACAGATATCATTGAAGCCCTGGAGTTCAACAGAAAGGAGGTTGCCAGACAGATTATCACATTGGATTTGTTCTTCAATGATAATATATTTGCACCACCAGGCTCAAGTATCGATTCTTTGAAGAAATTGCAAGAGAACAATATCGAGAACGGAACTTCTTTCTCTACGTGGAAAATCGAGGATATTGCCATTGAAACCCTTCTTGGTTTAATGTTTAAACTTCCAACGGCTTCACAGCCATCTGTTTATTTTTACACCACTTTGGTTGAAGCTTGTTCCAATGCTCCTCAAGCCATTGCACAAGTTATTGGAAGAGCCATTAGATTCTTTTACCGTAACGTTTACCATTTAGATTTTGAGCTTACTCTTAGATACCTCGATTGGCTATCCATTCAGTTGAGTAACTTCAATTTCACTTGGAAATGGAACGAATGGGAAAATGATGGTGTTAGATTCGCAGATTCCAAGTATAATCCAAGGGTGGTTTTCATCAGAAATCTGGTTGCTAAAGAGTTGAGACTTGGTAGTTATGAGAGAATCAGCCAGACATTAACTCCTCAACTTCAGAGGTATTTGGATCTTTCTCTTTTCAACGCATCTGAATTGAGATCATTCTATGGTAGGGTCACCGATAAGGATGATTTAGCTGAAGATGCTATGAATGTTTTGTACGTCTGTGACAAACTTCCTCTAAAGCCATATGTCGAAAAGTTAATTGAAGTCATCCATACAAACCAACAGCCACAAAATTTGCAACAGGCCATTGAAGAGTTGAAAACTGTTACCGAACCTTTCACCAATGGTGAAGAATTGCTCATCACCATTGTTTTCCAAGCTATTGCGTTTGTTGGAAGTAAATCTACCTCACACGTTGCCAAATGTATTGATTCGACTCGTGATCAATTGAAGAACCTTTTAAGTCCATCATCTGATGAAATGGATGATGAGCAGAAGGCCTTAGAAAAACAAGTATGGGCTGTTGGAGCTGTTCTATCTTATTGGAATCAGGATCCTCATTGTGGTTATCTAGCTGTTGATGTTCTGGAAAACTTTGGAGTGGTTTCACCTTTGGCTGTTCTCAAACACTCTTTGGACGACTCCCGTGACGTTAACATTGGGCTTGTTAACGTTGCCACCATTGAATCGATCTTTAGAAGCTTAACACGTGTTGTTTTCTCCGGTTCAAGTACCAAAGAGTTAATCTATGTATTTGAAACATTATTGAAGACTATTTCAAAAACATGTCAGGTGTTGACACAGTCCGAAGCCATTCCAATTCCTGACGTTGAAGCAGATGTAACAGAAGAGGTGGAACTTTCCTGGAAGTACCACACAACTCTTGGGTTTGTTAGAGCCGTGTTGAGAAAATTTTCAGATGAGTACACTTCTGTCTCTAATCTTGTCGATGTATTGGAGAAAGAGGTTTCACATGAGGATACGAAGAGGGTCATAAGGCTCTGGATTGAAAACCTTTCAGGCCTATGAAGGATTTCTAGTGTATCTCACTATTCATTGCTACGTAAAGTGTTGCAAAGTACTTAAATAAAGGTCATACAGGCATTATTGGAATATAGATATGCTATAAGGATCACAACTAGGAATTAACCCCCTTCCATAATTCTAACAGCACACGACTAGGCTGAAACGATCAGAGGTGAGGAGCATGTGTCTTTGCTCTCTCCTGCTTGAACATCTTTGTAATTTTGTTGTTCTTGTAGTAGAATTCGTACAACAGATAAACACCAGCACCGTAAAGCACCGTAACGCCAAACAGATAACTTGTGAATTTTGAACGGGAGGTGGCATTAGAGGCAACTGATTTGTTGAGTCTCAAAGCTGATGAGTGGAAAGATCTGATAGCAGAAGAAGAAACCATTTTGTGATTTATGTATTTAAGCTGTGTGTGTAGTTGCGCGATTCTGATAAAGATTCAACTAAAGAAGTGGTGACCAAAGAGGTAAGTGGGACTACAGGTGGTTTATATACACGACCAGGACCACAGGGAGTCGTACAAGGTATACATAGAAGTGCTACAAAGGGCAATTGTTATGAAACCATATAAACCATGCTTCAACTGTATACGCTATTCTGAAAAAAAAAATCGACTGATCTGTGAGCTGGCTTAATACTCATCATATTGAGAATGCAGCATTAAACAAGGCAGGTTTACGTAATTTCCTGCTACAGAAACTGGGGAAATAGGAAGAGAGACAAAAAAATCACGTTATACTATTGAGCTGTATCATTTTTAATATCGAACACGACAGAATTGCACTCATAAAGTATGCATACGTATGGGGGAGATGCCTTTGGTGGTGGTGAGGGAAGTAGGACAAGCTTCAGAAAATTGGGTCAGACCACATGGATCCGGAAATTTCGTATGATTTAGATCGGTTGCAGCAATGATGGAACGGATAACAAAGGGGACATAAAAACACGCTAAGCCAGTTCAATTTGCACATAGATCAAGGCTCGGGTAATCACAGCAAAGTTTCTCCAGCAGCGACAACTGTGGCGTCAGTGGGTCCATATTTCAGTTTGGGGGTTACGTATGGAATCATCATGTCATTTGCATCTTGAGTTTTACACCTTCCGTATCATTATCGAAGTTTGTGGTACGATTCGTCAAAGATGTATTGGATAAAGCCGTATTTGACCAAGTCATGTGGCACTCAATAGCTTGGTACTATCAAAGAGCTAAAGCAAAACTTATGGTGTCATTTTCTCGGTAATGTCCAATGCTAATGAACAGTTGAAAACAGCTTAACAACCAATGTTTGAGAGTTGCAGCTGCCTATGCTGCCTGTGTTGGTTGGGGCGGCATTGAGTGCGAGAACCAAAAGTAAAAAATCCTTGCAACGCTATATGTGAGGAGGCGGTGGGTGGAAGAAGGCTCTTTAGCCAATGTATATAAAACCACAATGAAGGCGTTTATTCTTTCCGATTATTAGCTACAGCTCTTGTTACCTAGTTGTAACAGTACGTAGCTGACTGGCTTCATGGATTAAGTGCCGATAATGATGCTATATACGTTCTCTTAACGGAGTTTGTCATCGCCAGTTTTGGATAGAGTTCCCACGAATGACAAATCTAAAGGCTTGAGAATACAATCTAGAAGGCTTTCACATTGGGAAAAGCTCATATATATCTATATCTATATACAGAAGGGGGTGCGTGATGAAAGACGTGGTTGCTTTGTAATACGGTAGCTTAACTACTCTTCATCGTCGATAAGGACCTTGCTGTCTTCCAGAAGCTGTGTAAGCTCACCGGAATGTGCCATTGAAGTGACAATATCACAACCACCGACGAATTCTTTGTTGACATACAGTTGAGGGATTGTAGGCCATTCACTGAATTCTTTGATTCCTTCACGAAGTTCAGAATCCTCCAACACATTGAAGGCGGCAAATTTCTCAGGATCAACACCAACCTGGCCCAGGATGTTGATTGTGGCCCTTGAGAACCCACACATTGGTTGTTCCGGGGTACCTTTCATGAACAAAACTACTGGAGCAGATGCGACGGCTCTTTCAATAGCTTCTCTGGTCTCTGTAGAGAGTAGCCTAGTGAACGAAGAGGAGATGTTCTTGGAGGCTGGGAAACGAGTCTTCGGGAGTGTTAGTGATCTGGGCCCTTTTCACTATATTGCCTTTTCCTTTTTCAGTTATGTAGCTGTACTCACGATAAGTCTTGACTGTTGACTGATGATGGATCTGAACATTATGCGAATAAATAGTAGGTTTAACAAGGGTTGGTTTGTAATCAAGCTGTAGTTGTTTTGTAAACTGTGGGAATTATCGCCATTCACTGAATATCGGTGGAAAAACGGAAATGGAAACTCACCCGGACATTCCTAAAAAGTGAAATGGAATTACGTAATAGCCATAAAGCGCATTGTACTGTTTAATAGAAAATACAGAGACGTTTTGGGCATCGTGAACACGTCGAATCACCACTAAACATGGCGTGAACAGACAAATGCCGAGGAAATACAACTCTGATACATAAGCGAAACGTGTCAGGCAGCTAAAAGGAAGAATCATCGAAATGCACCTACCAAAGGAAAAGGCATTCACCAAGCAGTGATCAATAAAAGGAGGGGTAGCCATCGATGGTCACTCTGCGTTGTTTGATTGAGTGAATTGGAGAACGATTGTTGTATTGCATACAACAGGTGATCTCTAATAGGACATAGCACTTAGTAAGCATTACACAGTGCCTGGCTTACACGACCGAGCAACAAGAAAATCACAACATGAAATTATGTCAGATCGGAGTGTAAATCATACCCAACACGCGCGCGCGCCTCGGTAATCGACTGGCCCAATGGTTGTTATGGGATGGCTTTTCCCACTGGCAATGGTGTCGTACTCTTCCAAACATTGCGGCGGTATAACAATACGATGTCTATACAGTCAACCACAAACACTGTAATTACACAAGGGCCATAATAGCAATTATATAACTGAGTATATACCTTCAACAGGGGTTGGCCCCTAACTGCCTCCTTTCCGTTGTTGTTTTGCTCTGTCTGCTTTTCTTAGAGCCTCGAAAACTTCCGTACTTTCCCCCTTTGCTGGCCCTCCGTTGCCCTCGCCCCGCCAAAAGCAGAGAGAAATCGAGAAAGAAAGCATAAGAAGAAAAGCAAAGAAACTTAGGTAGCAGCGAAAGGAGCGAGGGACTTTCCAATTGAAAATTTTCTTGCTTTTGTTCCTTTCCTTCTCTTTTTATACTTCCAAAACAACCGCTCTGGAACCCTTTGTTTCGTTGTTCACAAGCATTATTTTGACCTTCTGTGTGTGTGTGTTGTTTTTGCGTAACCGTTTTTGTGAAACCGTTTTCGTGTAACTGTTTTTGTGTACCGGAAGAATCTAAAAAAAATTTGACGGCGGCTAATCTCTATAAAACAACAACAACAACTACAACTACAACTAAGATGCCACAGCCCATTTTGAACAGGCCCAATCAACAGACGATCTACTCGCAGAGGTCTGAATCCACTTCTCAGCTGAACGATGCCAGGAAACTGCCCTCAATTTCAACTTCCATGGGTTCTAACACCGTTGCTTCCAACATCGCCAGCAGCATCATCACCCCTATAAATCAGGGCAATACTACACCATGGCCTTCACTGTCACAGGATCCTTCGACCGATGCACTTACACCGACAGTCTCTGTCAATGGGGCAAAGTACTCTTCTGTTTCGTTCACAGTGCCGGATATGCCTGATAAACCTCACAGAGGTTCCATCAGCGCAAGACCTTCTTCATCACAGATACCACAACTGTTGACGTCACAACCTTTGCCGTCTTCGCAAGTTCCAACAGCACCTCAAGATCAGCAACAACAACTGCAAGATCCACAGCAACAACCATCACATCAACAGGTGCAAGATCAACAGTCGTGCACAACTCCTCTCTCCTCTACTCGCCCAGGTTCTGCAACCCCGATCAAGACAACCCCACCAACGTCTCACGATGTCGGGTTTCCAAATTACGCTGCTCAGGTGAACGTGTCAAGACAACCTTCATTGACCGCTCATCCACAACAGCCTAGAAATCTGAGCATAGGTAGCTCAGGATCTGCCTGTTCCTCGAGGCAAAATTCATCTGCTAATATGGATTACCTCCAATTCACAACCACGCCACATACTTTTGCCCATGTTGGACGAACATCACCGGACTCCATTAAATCTTCGTTAGATTTTGAGTTGAAATCTCTCTCACCAACATCGCAACCAGCGCCAACTTTCCCCATCGATATTCCACTGACCAGTTTGAACAATGGTGAGCTGAACCCAACTGCGAAGAAGGTTAAGGAAAAAATTCCAAAGGCAATCATTGGAACTCCAACTGAACAGGTTCCATTCCATGAATTTTTCCAAAAGCAAGACGATGGTAAGATCCATATCTTGATCGGTGCTACAGGTTCGGTGGCAACAATTAAAGTTCCTTTGATCATTGCTAAATTGTACAAGATATTTGATCCCTCGAAAGTTTCTATTCAATTGGTTGTTACAAAATGTGCAGAACATTTCTTGAAGGGGTTAAAAATTTCCACAGAAGTGAAGATTTGGAGAGATAACGAAGAATGGTATGGCTATAAAAAATTAGGAGACCCAATATTACACCAGGAGTTGAGAAAATGGGCTGATATCTTTTTAATCAGTCCTATGAGTGCAAATACTTTGGCAAAGATGGCGAACGGTATCTGTGACAACTTGCTTACCGCAATAATCAGGAGCTGGAACCCTCAATACCCAATGTTAATTGCTCCAGCAATGAACACATTCATGTACACACACCCTTTGACCAAAAAACATTTGACATTTCTCAGAGATGAATGTCCATGGGTTGAGGTTCTGAAACCGGTTGAAAAGGTGTTAGTATGTGGTGATATCGGTATGGGTGGTATGCGTGAATGGAGTGATATTGTGGAAATTCTCGTTAAAAAGATTAAAAGTTCTGAAGCTGCGAAGAAGCCATATGATCCAGAAGGTATTAGTGGAGCTAATGGAAGTCAAGAGGAAGATGAGGAGGAGGAAGAAGGAGAGGAAGAGGAAGGCGAAGAGGAAGAAGATGACGATGACGACGATGATGACGATGACGACGATGACGACGACGATGATGATGATCAAGATAACAATGATCAAGTTATTGCTGATGCTATTGTCGAAACAACAGATTCGAAACCACCGGTTGACAAGTCATGATTTGAATCGTACATATGGTTCTACTTCATATTTTATGTTCTCTACCGTCATTGTATGGTTGCATCTTGGCCGGTCTATCTGATGAACCGGTGATTCGTGTATTTTTTTTTTTTTTTTTTTGGTTTTTTTTGTTGCCTTTTTTTTCTTTGTGTGTTTGTGATTATTATCAACTTCTTTTGGCTATCAACTATATTGCATAGGTTTATCTTGGAAATGTGTTGGATCGATAACAGCAGTTACTTCACACACGGAAGGTACGGTGCTACAATATTGCCCTGTATCAAACAGATAACTAATCTACTTTACATATCGACATTAATAATTCTTAGTCATACATTCGTACCTTATTGTGCGAACTCATAAATATAATATCCAACGATACGTTCCACATTAGATAGGAAATACTCAACTGCACCATCCTTCAAAGTCATCGCTCTTCATATATTCATGGATGTCTGCAATTAAACCAACCCATCTCGTCAAGATCTCTATCTTACTGGCCGAAGGACGTTCATCGTTTTCAAACCATTGTAATTGTGCGGATCTGAACTCAAACGCTAGATGGTTGTTCAAATCACTGGACTTGAATGGTTTCAAGAGACTCAAATAATTTATCAGGCCAATAACTTCATTCAATTGCTTCGAAAGCCTTGGAACAAGATCGCTGTTCGTCATAAGAGAATTGATGATGATCTTGCTAATGTTGACGGATCTCACAGACTGTTTGAATATTAGAGGTAAGAATGGGGAGATCGGGAGATTGAGGTCAATGGAGTTTGTGTTGTTCTTGATCGCCGATAATAAGTTGGTTTGTATTGTTATGTGTTTCTTCGCCAGTCTCAGGCACTTCAATTGTTGATCATAGAGCAATTCTTCATCCAGTTTCTCACGATGACTCACAATCACCTCTTCAAGGAATGCCTCAATCTCATACTTGGAGACAATGAAATCCCAAAAGGTTCCAGATATCTGATCTTGTTCCACATTTCTGTTAAAAGTGTCATGAGTAAGCTTAGACTTCAATTTCATAGCCTTGCATACAGGTGATACTGGCGTATCCCTTGGTGATTTCCGCATGTCTCTCAGATTGGATATCTCAGCCAACTTCAATCCCAACATCATATTGTTCTTCGCCAAATCAAAGTTTTTAAACGTTGGGAACAGCTTTGTTACGGTGCTTGAATCAAAAACAAGTCCTGTTGATGACGGCTCACCAATTGAGAGAGATTCAAGAGAGTCAAGAATGATTAAATAAACGTATAGTCTTTTCAACAAGGACGAATAATCGTCATAGTTGCTGTTAGTAACAACGTGGCTTTCAATCCAAAACAGTTTAAAAACTTTAAGACGGTTGAATACACCAACGGATTGTCTTATGTTGAGTTCCTTTGTAAACCCCAACAAAACCACGGAGTAACACAAAGTTACTATTGACATCCCCAAAAGAATAACGACATTTTGTGAGTATATGGATATATTTCCCGTCACTTTTGTAGCAATCTTGAACCAACTCTGGAACAGTCGATTGATAGAATCTTGTAATACTGCTGAGTCCATTCCCAACCCTAGAACATTTGGTGTGGAAGTCCTTGTCGTTGTGGAGAGCAATAGTTGCAAAGAGTTGTAAAACCCTTGAATCACAAATTGGTTGACCTCAGCAACGTCATTGGCTATTTGGTGAGATTGTTGGGGAGGCGGTGGTATGGTTAATAGAGCAGAGAGCGATTGTCTGTTGAGAGGAAGAATTGAGAATGTTGGATGTACAAATTGGTAGTATAGCTCCACTAGCTGTGCCTGTTGTGGAATCGAGATTGGATACTGAACATGTGTCAAATTAAGTCCTTGGGAAAATCCTTGGTTGAAGCTCTTCAGAGAGCTGAGTGACATTGCAGGACTAGCAGGTCCTTGAAGATTTGCAGAGTTTGACCTGCGACGGTCTCTTGAATCAATTGAGCTTCTATGAGAACGGGCAGATAGGTCATCGTCCGAATCTGATATTACAGAGGAATCGTAACTCATTCTAGGTGGAAAATGGAAGTTACCATTGGTGTTTGAAGCGATGGAAAACCTTGCATCAGATATCGAAGACGAAATTGAATCCATTGAACCCCTTCTCTCTAAGGATCCCTGATAAGGCACCTTGAGAAATAATCCTGGTGGTGCTGCCGATTCGCCCTTGTTCAAAAGAACTGTTCCACCCGGGGAACTTGGTTGAGAAGGATAACACACCGATTGGGGCGATGGTTGATGTTGCTGTTGTTGTTGTTGTTGTTGTTGTTGTTGCTGTTGTTGCTGTTGTTGCTGTTGTTGTTGTTGTTGTTGTTGTTGTTGTTGTTGTTGTTGTTGTTGCTGTTGTTGCTGCTGTTGTTGCTTTTGTCCAGAAGCAGGATTGGTGCCTCTCATGGGCATGTTCCCTGTAAGAGAAACTAAAGGCGGTAGCATGATAGACTGATGATTTGGTGGTGGTTGATGACTGCTAATACTCGATGATCTTGAAACATCAGTCATAGTTTCAGTCATACTGTCAGATCTCACAAATCCCTTAGTGGGCCCTCTTTTCAAAGGCACCCTTTCAAACGAGCAGCTATCCTTGTTCTTCAAGCAATTGGTACACGGCTTGATTACGCTATTAGAAGTGCTACTAAATGACGCATCGCACCGTACCTTCTTTCTCCGGCACTATTTAAATGCTTGTTAGTACAGGGCCATCAAAGAGCAATTGCGGAAAACAAATAACAAAACACTCACTTCATCACACGCTCTTGAAACTTTAGATCGCTTGTTCTGATGCTTCTTTGGCTGTTCTGCCGTGTGTATTCTCTTAGGCTCTTCACTGGCAGTGGAATACCCTCGTAGCGAATCCATTGAGTTCGTTCTCGGAACGGAAGGGCTCGACTCTGTAGGCTTCAAACTGGAAGAGGGTCCATTCACCGGTTCTCGTGCTTCCACAGTCTTTGCATTCGAGCTCTGTGCCGGTTGTGTTTGTTGTTGCTGTTCTTGAGCTTGCGAGTGCTGGGCGGCAGCACCAGCACCAGCACCAGCACCATCCTGTGATTTCTCTGAGGATACATCTTGTAGCATATGGGCTATTGACGACATATTCGAAGGCTTCAGATACAACTTTTGGCGGTAGATCAATTTGCCGCTGTGGTATTTATCTAGAGCTGTTTTTTATCGAATTTTTTTTATTACGTCTTTCTGTGTGCTTTTTGTGGTTTGTTTTTCCCCTTCTTTCTTTTTTTTGTGCTGGTTGATATTGTTGATGTTGTCGTTGTTCTCCGTTGAATGTGAATTTCCCCATACAATTTTTCCACGTTTACTGCAAAAACAACGCTTTTGTAATTAGTCCTGTCCCACCTCCACCGCTTTGAAAAAAAAAGGCAAAAGCCCCTGAAAAATGGATTTTTCCGGGTCTTTTCAACGCTGCCGAGAATTTCACCCGACTTGTTACCCCGGCCTTTACGTTCAATGGTTTGAGAACGCGGTGAATTGGAAGTTCATGTGGAGAAGAAAACAACGTGTATTACGTCAGTAGTGCGGAGGGGGGGGGGGTTCGAAATACGTTAGTAGAGGAGTTTCTCCGCGTGTTCAAAATGAAGTGAATGGAGGTTTTACTGTTTACAAACTAAACAATCTCTACTTGGATCATGTATTGGTTGTGCCCTCAGTTTGATACCTAGGAGAAAAGTCCTCACTGGGATTAGGTACATCGTTACCTTGAATCGCATCCTGGTATGATGGAACATTCGATATATCGCTATACTCAGAGACGTCTGCAGCTGCACCGGTGTACTGTGCCATGAGCATCATTGAAATGCTTGAAGGGTTGATGAGATTGGAGGTCGCGCCATCTGCAATGGAAAGCATCGGGACCGGTGTCGTCACTCCAGAACTCACCGGAGTTGGGGAGCTCAGACCCCCATCGTTGAAAATCATTTGGTCATAAACATGTTCTTCATAATTTGGCGGCGTGTCGTAGCTGTTTGAGCTTGCTTGTTGTTGATTGTTGTAGCCAACGCTGCTGTGATTAGTCATTTGACAGTTGAAGAGCCTGTCCTCTTCCTTTCTGAAATGAAGCTTCCCCTGCTTATCAAGCATTATCGTACGTCCAGACACTTCCACCACAGGCGAAATGAAAAGAGATATTGGGATGTTCGTTCTCAACTCACTCGTCGTGCCGCTGTCATTGATCAAAATAATCTGCAATTTCAACTTGTGCCTAACCTTGATCATATCGCCTTTCAAATCACAATCCTGAGTGACTTTCTTCAAGTTTGAAGGAATCTTTATCGATGAGTCTATGGATAAAGTATCCTCCAATACCTTCCCTTCCATACTTGTCATGGTAGAATCGAAAATGATCTGCTCATCGTCATAGATATCACCCGTTACTCCTTTAAACGCATAGTACTGCACCATCTGTGCCCTTATCGGCCCCAACTTGAGGCCCTTGCACAATGGCACCAGTAGAATCTTTATAGGAGTCGATCCACCAATGGGCACAGCCCTCGAAGGGATGCTTACCTCATATTGGACTTTGTCTGGCCAACTTTTACCGATGGAAATGGTCTCGGAGATGGAGAAATTGTCACTTGAAAGCGTTCGAAGTATTCGGAAGTACTGGTACTTCATAACTGGTGATTTAAACCCACCTCTATCCATTGTTGCTTCAAACTTGTACAGGATTGACCCGGCCAAAAGTCCTTCAACAGTTTCAGGAACATCACCGGGGAGTATACACTTGAACGGCAGCTCGTAGTTACCTTCTGGAAGTACAAATGTCGTACCTGTAGGAACAACCATGTCTTCAAAGGGCGTGCTGGCGAACTTTTGAGGTTCCATATGCATTGAAAGTGGCGTGTTTGACCTTATCAGCCTTCTTGTTGCCAAGGTCGGTGTACTTGTGCCACTAGTTGAACCTTCTAGGGGACCAATGGTGCCATTGGCGTTTAACAACAAATTCTCCCACATCACTTCGAACACGGTCGACTCCTCCTTCACAGGATTGGAGAGTGTTGTATTGTCTTGTGATAACACCTCAAGAAAGTCCAGTTTGTAGCGCCCAACTAGCCGTAGTCCAATCTTTTTAAACGCCATCTCCTCTGATAGTGAAAAGACGAGATCACCCGTGAGCATAATAGAAGGTGAATCATACTGAGAGCCCCTCACAATAATAAGGTTCTTATACGTGGACTTGACTCTAACGTCAAAGTACTTTACAGAAGATGACGATGAAGATGTCCTCCCCAGTCCGAACATTCAGCTTGCAACAAAACTCCACACTAAACTGTTGTTCTCTCTCTCGAGAAAATAGGTGTTTGGGATTTCGGATTATTTATTCCCCAGTCTAGAACTTTTTTTTTGTCCACATTGGACTTTACACGACAAGCCTAAAAAAACACTTGAAAGAAAAACAAAACAAAACACAAAAGCAATGCTTGATCTTCCGTTCAATTAAACCTTACAAAAGAGCAAACAAATTTCGTCATGTTTGTATATATCATTAAAAGTAGCAGAGTTGTATGTATAAGAGTACTGCTTCTCAATAAATCACGTTCACTAGGTATAAAGGTCATAAAGTTCATAGAGTGAGGTCCTTTCTTTCCCAACCAGTTGGTTTTGCGCTCTTCAGACTATATGCATCAGGTTGTTCATCAACTGGCACTCCTGGCAATTTCATACCGAACGGGTTTCTATCTTTTTTGACATCCAAGTTAGCCAGTGTGTGGTTAACCTCTCTGTGCTTGGCCTCATCAGCTCTCACTCTCAAAATCAAATCCCTGAAAGAGCTGTTCTCGTCCAAATCGGTCCAATATGTCCAGGCAATCTCTGGTAGCTTTGTCTCGTTGAACTTTGGTAAGTTGCCAGCATCTATATCCTTAAGAAGATGTGTATATGTTCTCACAGCTTCCTCCTCAAGGTATCCGACAAATCTGTGGCAGTACTTTGGCTTAAACAGGTAAACCATGAAGAACAAGTTTGCAAAGACACCTTGTCCAACGTAGATAATGGAACGGGTAAACCAAGAAGGATCTCCTAATTTGATAAATGTAAGGAGATGCATTCTCTCGTTGTAAGCCTCATCCAACAAGGTTTCGATCCACGCCTTGTCCCTCTTCAACAATCTCAAGGAGCTCAAATGTCTGAGGAAACCTCCAACCATACCAGGAACACCGGCAATACTCTCAAGGAAAATACATCTGGTCAACCATTTCCCCTCTGTCATCTCATATCTTGTTCCCTTGTACCATTGCAACTCACCGTTAAGTGTTTCTGGTTTCTTGTAACCTGTCACAAGGTCAAAAGAGGCACGACAAAACTTGACAGCGCGGTCAGCAATACTATCACCAATCGTCTGTGGTGGGCGATGGGCAAAGTCAACAGCTTCACAATCACTTTTTTCCATATCCGGATGTGGGAACATTGGATGCGAGATAAACTTGTTGTCTGTTTCTGGTGGGTTAACAATAACCTTGGTGGCTATCGAGAAAGGTGAACGTTTGTCGGCATGAGTAGCAGGTTGCTCAGTTGGGGTATGGATTGTCGATGCATAACAGCGCAAGCTCAAGTAAGCGTTTTTGGTTGCACCTTGTACAACACTTCTATTTCTTAGTGTGGTCAACATGATTGAATGTGTTTCTCTTTTTAGATTGTTAGAGTGTACTGAACGTTTGAACATAGTTAACCATAATGTGCCATGAAGGAAACGTGTGTTTATATATGTTTCAACCTCCCCTATGAATTGATGCTTTCAACGTTTGGCCAAACCCCGCATTATCAACTTTCACAACACATAGCTAGGCCGTCACTTACGGGTAAAGCTTTCTGCTCTGCCTTTCGTGATATGGTTGCTCTCAGGCCATGGACCTCGGAGCAGAAATGAAAGCCGGCATTTGGCTCTCTTTCTTGTTTTTTTTTCCGGTTTTGTGTCAAAAAACACGGCTGCTAAAGCCGCGTCCATCACAGCGTTTCGAGCTTTGGACGATGACAAATACCCGTGTGTTCAATGGATGAACTTGTTTGGTGGAACATTAAACAGGAGTAAAAGGAGAGAAAGTGGATATAAGATCTGTATAACGTGTACTAACATTTAGTCTTGACCTTGAACAGGACTCTTCCTTCATAGAACGGTGTCTACAGTTTGGCAGCTTCGATCTCAAGCTATAGCTTTTTTATTCTAACATCAGCATCGGGGTTCTTCAACAATCCTTCCTAGAATACCACCGGGGCCGTAGCCTATGTAGTATCTATCATTGTTGCATAATTCCACTACGAACTCTAAATGTTGCTCACTTTGCGCTTAGAACTCTGGGACTTCGGAAGCTTAAAGCCTTGCCCAAAGGGGACATGTATTGGTACGCGCCAAAGCCCGTCAAAAACTTTACTTGGATTGTCCCTCCATGTCCACATTGAAGGCCAATTTTCTTTGTTTCTTAATTCCGGGGATATTTGAATGTTAAGGGATTTGGTAATTTACGGAGTCTGAATCGTTTAGCGCAACGCGCCATCGCTTCCCATCATCGTTTGCCGATGGTTTCTTGAAAGCCTAAGTTTCCACGAAGTATATGCTCCTTCGCAGATGGCCAAGCGAAAACACGGAGGGTGGAGGAAAGTTTCCATAACGAACTGTGTATGAAACGACATATTCCACAGGGTTGGGGGTTTTTCTTCTGTTAAGAGCAAAGTGGTAACATGCAAGGTTGTCTTTTCTCCGGCACATGGGGTTAAGCTCTACTCGAGACAGTGGTCTCCATATATTAACAACACTGCTTCTATTTATTCCAACTACAGTTGTCGAGGTTAAACTCCAAAGGATATAGTGATTTGCGTCTGTGTCAATGAGTGGGAATCAACTATGAACTCCATTGATGCTTCTCTATTTGCCGCCAACAGCAAAGTTATAAATTGGTGAAACCACTTGCCACATCACATCATTGGCGTGTCCTCGCTTAATAACCACATGACCATTATAGTTGTGGATTGCCTTAACCCATCGGGTTGCTAAGCTTTCATTCCTACCAAAGTGGTTACAGCAAGACAAGTTCAATGGTTATTCACCTCCATATCCTTCTCACCTCAATAGCCACCTCGCAGGTTATTTGAAATCGTATAAAGCTCAACTTCTCGAATAGTCAAGGGTACCACATAATGGCCGAGCCTACTCACTGAACGACAAATCATGTCCATTGATATACCAGAGTGTAATTATAAACCAGTGATCATCATCGGTGGTGGACCTTGTGGTTTAGCCATCGCTTCACGGTTATGCGAGGCTACCCCAGGTGCAATTTTCAGCAATGGCGAACACTCAAGATTCCATTGGCTTAAGCAAAGAGGTGGTGGTAGTAATGTTACAAAGAGTAAACCTAGAGCCATTGGGTTTGAGGGGAAATTCGACCCAGATGACATTCTGGTGCTGGATAAAACTGGAGATTCCTTCATGTGTCAATGGCACAACCAATTCGATGCAGTTAAGATCCCACATCTTAGATCACCAATGTTTTTCCATCCTGACCCTTTGGATATCGATTCATTGGTTGCATTTGCACATTCACAAGGACGAGAAAAAGAGTTGATGGAAATACATGGAGTTGTAGGGAAAGAGATATCCAAACATCATCAGAAGAAGACCAGGATGAAACGTAAATTGTCCAACTCATTTGCCGGATCTGGTCTTGTAGAGGTTGATAGAAGGGACCGAACAGACTACTACAGACCAGGATCAAAATTATTTGAAGATTTTTGCTCAACTTTGGTTACCAGGTATGGATTGGAAAATGTTGTCCAAAAGGCAACGATAATGAACATCAGGTATACACTTATTAATAAGATCGGAGCCGACAAAGTTGAGTCAAAGATGGGATTTGCAGTTGAAACATCAGAAGGTGAAACTTTTGGTTGTGAGTATTGTATTGGTGCTATTGGTTTGTCCGGTAAGATTAATTATCCTATCAATGGGCTCGGAGACCATTTCCCATACGGATCATGTCACACCACACACCTTTTCCAAAATCAAATCCAGTTACCACCTGAGAAGACAATGGAAAGGATACAGGAAGGTAAGCACACAGAAATGGCAATTGTTGGCGGTGGCTTAACATCAGCTCAGCTCACTGAGCTTGTGCTTTCCAAAGGTGTTGATAAAGTCCATCTCATTATTCGTGGGGAAATAAAGATAAAGCATTTCGATTTCCACCTTGAATGGGTTTCCAAATATCAAAATTATATGAAATCGAGCTTTTGGATGAAAGATTCAGATCTTGAACGGTTTCAAATGATTGAAAGTGCAAGAGAAGGAGGTTCGATGAATCCACAGTATCACAAAATCGTTATGAATCTTGTTAAAAGTGGTCGAGTTGTATTGCATAAGTTCACAGAGATGGTGAGCAACGACTGGGATCAAGGAATGCAAAAGTGGAAATCCATAGTGCTGAAAAGCAAGATTACTGGAGAGCTGAATGAGCTTTGCGATGTTGATTACATTTGTTTCGCAACTGGTACATCCCCTGACATCACCAATCAGCCAATGATGAAGACTTTACTCGACGAATATCCCATTGAAACCATTAATGGAGTACCTTGTCTCACAGATGACCTTCAATGGAACTCTGAAGTACCCTTCTTTATGCTTGGACGGTATGCAATGCTTAGAACTGGCCCATCTTCTGCAAATCTTGACGGTGGTCGTTTAGGTGCGGAGAGGATTGGATGGAAAGTTCAGGATATGGCAAGGAAATCCCAGTTGAAGGAGAAACATAGTAATCCTGAGACTCTGTTAAGATGCACCGGAGGTAGATGTAACTGGTACAGCGTGTTGGGTGAAACGAATGAATTTGATGGTCAGCAAAAGATTCCGGCCAATTGATCATGGGCTCATTTTTCCCTCGACATAGAAACCAGAGTATATATGTCTTCAGAGCAAATTTGATACTGCTTAAAATCTAGATGAGTAAGCCGTAACGCTGTTGAGATATCATATTAATGACAGCTGATTATCAAGGTTTGTCATATCTGATTAGGTACTCAAAGATCCAATGTCTGTCGGTATATGGTTCTGGGTAGCCCCTGAAGTGGAAATGTGTCCCAATATAGTGATGTGCTATGAAAAGGTCGGATATTGGTTAAAAGTCGAATGAGCTGCCACTCTGTTTAGTCTCTAAGCATCATGAAAGAATCTTGGTAACCGTGGAATGTACACTTATTAGGATCCAGCCCTAGTAAGGCTATATGATAGACCAAAGATGATCTATTGTTACACACCATCCATCTCTGGACGTTCATAGACACATGACCCTCCACAACGCATCTTAATTAGTCTTGATACCTTCACCTCTGCAACGATCCACCTTCAGGTAAGTTACGGGGCTCGAGATACTTAAACTTCGACAAATACGTGGTAGCAATCTGTTCAATATAATCCTCGGAAACACCTTGATTTTTCAAACTAGCAACCAACAAACAACTGCCCAATTCTTGGGGCGACAGGTTGTTGAGCACATTAACTTGGAGCTCAAAGAACTGAGACAATAAGTCATCACAAGACTTTGAGGAACCCTTTTGAGTAATCTCGAGGATACGTCTCCAGACCATAGACAAGGACACATAACCAAATTGTTCTTGCAAGAAAATAAACAAATCATGACCGGTGTCCTTGAAGTTATTAGCGCTGTAATGAGATTGCAAGAACAACAACGCATGTCCCTTAACAGAATCAAGCAAAGCAGAGGTGACACATGAGCTCAATAGACTGCGCATTTCATCTTGGTCCACATCAGATATCATCCCAGTTTCACATGGTGGGGTAGTACCGTGAACCATGTATTCATAGAGATGTAAACCTGTGATTCTAAGCTTGAAGGCCAGGGCACCCTGCCACTTGAAAAAATTTTCAGTGCCACTAAGCTTGCTCTCTTCATCGATATTCCAAAGAGATGGTGGTTGGACCATAACCTGCTGCAAACGTAGACGGATAGTATTCCAGTTCATTGGTTTAGCAGACATGGTGTACAATATATTTTTCGTTATTCTTCTAAATACATATAAACTTTATCTAAGAGGCTAACCGCTCTTATTTGTATTTTTCAGAAATACTCCTGAAGATAATGGATCATCAATCTAGTCGCGAACTGATAAGGTCATCGTCCCATACGATCCGCGAGCCTGGCTTTATTAGTAATCCCATGTATTATTAAGCAGTGCCTCACAAAATGATACATTTGTCGTTCCATGTGTTGCTAGCCAAAAACCGGCTCATCAGTTAGTAATCACATTATCAGACAAGTTGATCTGTAGTGCTTCGGTACGGTGAACGCGACTTGGACCTTCGCGATCAACTTGCGCTGCGCGGCCCGTCGGGTATTGACGTTAATGCCTGGTCCTTCCTTGATAGGATGATTTTGAAACTAACGAAATCCACGCTTTAAAGAATTTTCTAAAACTGTAGCGTAAGATTTCGTATATGTAATCGCAAGTGTGTGTATGGTGTGGATATGTTAGAATGATACTAATCTGAGTTCTGTTAGTATGGAAAAGACTTGTCTCGTCCTTTATGTATTAAAAGAGGACATCTCAAAGATCAAAAATAACTCCTGCACAGACCGTTGATAGAAGTAAAGCGACCGGTAGATCTTTCCTTTATGGGCACTGAGATTGTAGTATGTCTTGCTGTTATTACTTCTGCGCACCAAGGGGAACTCTTTAACCTCTGGAAATAAAGAAGTATGATCTTCTGAATTTGTTGGTGCTGTTGGTTCAATATTGGTAAATTCAACAACAATCTCCTCTCTTGTTAATCCCAACTCTATAATTGTCTGTTGAACAATTTCTCAAGCCGGATATAACAGCTGTGCATAAGGATTGTGTTGAGACAGAAACTCACCAATCTTCCTAATGTGGTCGTCAAGTTTATTTTATTCTTCATCGTTTTGAAGAACACCTCTAACCGATTCAATGTGAGGGTTTGTAGCAAAATCTGAATCTAGTGTATAAATTTCTGCAAACTTCTCTTGACCATTTTCTTGAGCTATCATACCATCAACTTGATGTAATAAACGTCCGTTGATGGTCATTGAATAAACTCTACCTCTCGAATCACCAGTACTGATTGTTCGAGAATATTTAGACGTCATTGGATCAGATAAGATATCCTTCATTTACTGTGGAGGTTCTTTGAATATGTCATTGAGTAAAATTTTGTCCGTATCGCAACAAAAAGATGATAATTCAGCATCGATAAGGAGTGCATAGCAACAATCGCAACACTTTTCAAGGGCATCAGGATTATAAACTGAGTTCTGTGGTCTCCGCGGTCTCCGCTGTTGTTGTTGTTCATAAACTGGATCATCATTCTCATTTAAACTGTTGGTGTTATCTTCAATGATGTATTCAAAGTTGGGATCATAATCAAAGGCACCATCAAGTCCGATTTCTTCTAAAGCTCTTTCTGCTATCTGCTTCTTATTCTATCATCCATAGTTCCATTATCAAGTTCAGGTTCAGGACGTCGTTAGAAGGTTCCATGAAGAGTCCTTAGTTTTTTCCTGGGATATCCTTCAAGGTTTCTGCTTTTATTTTTCAATCTTTTGTTTCTGACCATTCTTCTGTTATCTTTCTAACTT